>NC_053154.1:205290812-205483312 GCF_016835505.1 Polypterus senegalus | reverse complement strand
ATATACACATACATACATACATACAGACACATATATATATATATATATATATATATATATATATATATATATATATATATATATATATATATATATATATATATATATATATATATATATACTAGCAAAATACCAGCAGCAGTGGAAGTAGTGTGTTAAAGAAGCAATGAAAAGAAAAGGAAACATTTTGAAAATAACGTAACCTGATTGTCAATGTAATTGTTTTGTCACTGTTGTGAGTGATGAGTGTTGTTGTCATATATATATATATATTGTGGCCCCGGCCGGCTGGAGCCCGCGGGCCATAGGAGGACATGAGGAGGGCTTGTGCCTCCTCCAGACCGCGAGGCGTCCGTCCTGGTTCTATTGGGAGCCACGGGTCGAGGGCATGGAAGCCCTACCGTGTAGGGGCCCGTGGTTGCCGCCAGGCGGCGCCCCGATGCCGGTTGATCCCATGCAGTCGCCGGCGGAGCTGGAGCCCGGCGGGGCGCTCTGGAGGACGAGAGGAGGGCTTGTGCCTCCTCCACACCGCGAGGCGTCCGTCCTGGTTCTGTTGGGGCCACGGGTTGAGGGCATGGAAGCCCTTCCCTGTAGGGCCCGTGGTACACCGCCAGGCGGCGCCCCGATGCCGGTTTATCCCGTCGCGGTTGCCGGTCGGGGCAGGAGCCCGGCCGGGGCGCTTTGGAGGACGGAGGAGGCGAGTGCCTCCTCCAGACAGAGTGGGGCGTCCGTCCTGGTTAGGCAAGGGGCCTGGGTACAGGGCTTTGAAGCCCAGCCTGTAGGACCCGTGGCCACCGCCAGGCGGCGCCCGGTGCCTAATATCCCGGGGAGCCCGGCACTTCCGCCACACCAGGAAGTGCCGGGGAAGACTTTGTGTGGCGCCGGAGAGCTGCCAGGAAGGCAGCCGACACTTCCGCCACGCTGGGGCGTGGCCAAGGAGCAGATGGCGGAAGCACCTGGGGCTCATCCGGGAGCCTTATTTAGGGGCCGCCTCCCTCCAGTCGGTGGTGGAAGTGGGAGGAAGCAGACGGAACTGGAGAGAGAGGCGGGAGGCCAGGAAGGCACAAAAGACTGTGGGCCTGGACTTGGGGAGATCGGTGCGAGAAGGCACTGGGGGTGCACGTGAGCACAATTACTGTAAATAATACTGTAAATAAATGGTGTGTGGTGACAATATGATGTCCGTCTGTCTGTGCCGGGGCCAGCTTTCACAGTGGCGTGAGTCGATGCGGATGATCCGTCTGGTACAAGGCGGGGACCTGCTTCAAAATCAAATATTTCTGTGAGCGGCCCGGCGCGGCAGCGGACCCCCCACACTGGCCGCAGGAGCGGCCGTGCCGCCAGCGGGGCGTTTACCCGGAAACCGCCGCGGACGAAGAAAGGCCATCCCGGGTGCGGAGGAGGAGCGGACCTCGCTGGAGCACAGCGGGCTCCGAGAGCAGCGTTGTTGGAGCGGACAGCCAGGCGGCGTGGCCGATGAAGGCCACACCGAGGCAGGGGCCTCAGCACGACGGGATTCGGAGGTGAGTACCCTGCCCTGCGGTTTGGATGTACCTTGTTCTCCGCGGGGAGGGGCGAACGGATCAGCGTCTGTGGCGGGAGCCCGCCGGGCCACGGGCTGTCGGCAGCGGCGACGGCCGCTGAGAAGACCGCGAAGTCGAAGCCGCAGCTGCGGTGCGGCGAAGAGGCACGTCTCCGCAGCCAAAACAGGGGAGACAAGATGGCGCGGGCTGGAAGTCCCGCCAGCTGACAGGCGCAGGATTGGCGGTGTGTCTTGCGTGCCGCCGATGATTGGATAGAGCGGGCCCAAGGACGCCAGTCTCGTGCCAAACCGAGACCCGATTGGGCCAGAGGAGTGGCCCAGAGGAGGCAGGCGTCGCGTGGAGCTGATGGACAGGTAAGCCCACCGGCGTCTGTCTCTCTCTTTCCACCAGCGGCTCGGCGTCGTCCGGAGGAGTCCCGCCGGCCCGCCAAGCCGCCTTTTGAGGAGTTGCTGCGTGTTCTAGTCGCTCAGTGCGAGCAGCTGATGGAGAAGGCGGTCGCGTCGGGAGTGACACCGCGTGAGACGGAGGAACGGCGCGGCGCTGGAACCGGAGGCAGACGGAACACGGCGGGAGTGGTGAGTGTTGCCGTTCCCGTAAAGCAAGGGGGGTTAGCGAACATGGCGTGACTGTTTACAGGACGGCGGCTCAGTAGGCAACCTCCCAACAGCGGATCTTGGCGTGCAGACAGCTAGCGAGGCTGGGAGATCGAACACGCAAGGGCTGGTAGGATCGGGGCTGCTGAGTGCCCTGGGTCCTAGCGCCCTGCGTTTCAAGCCCGCAGCTGTCTCCTGTCGCTCTGCCTGGCGCAGACGGGGCTGGATTTGAGCTTTGCTGTGCTCAGACCCAGACCGTCAGCGTCAAGAAAGAAGGAGGAACCGAAGGGTGAATGCCGGTTCCTCTGATAGGAAGCGCGCGCTGGGTGCGCGTCGGAGAAGGGCCGTCCTCTGTGCGGGCAGAGGAGATCCCCTGGGCGGCTGGGCGAGCCGCCTGCGAGCGGTGCCGCGGACAACAGGCGGACGGCATGGAACCTGCGACGGAGGACTTCAGCAGGCAAGTCAGGGGCTGTCGGAGGGGCAGGAGCACTGCGGAGTGCGAGACCGGCAGGGCACTCGGGGTGAGTGTCCTGGCAGTGCTTCTGGCCCTCTTTTCCTTTTCCACAGGCCCGAAGCCCGGCGGCGCTGAGGGCGGCGTCGTCAGGGACCTGCCCTCCTGGAGCGGGCGCTCCGGGGCTCCACGCGAGAGGCCAATAGTGTCCCAACTGCGGGGAACAGCGGGGCGAGGCGGCGCAGACCACAGGGCGCGTTTGCGCCGGGGGGTGCCGAGGCGGATGTCCCAGGGTGCCGTGTTGGACCCTGGGGCATAGTAGGCCCCTCGCCGGGGACGTGCTGCCCTTTCGGGTTGTGCCGTTCGGACCCACGTGTCCTCGCTAGCGGTGGGGCACTGTGGCCCCGGCGGGCTGGAGCCCGCCGGGGCATGGAGGACATGAGGAGGGCTTGTGCCTCCTCCAGACCGCGAGCGTCCGTCCTGGTTCTATTGGGAGCCACGGGTGAGGGCATGGAAGCCCTACCCTGTAGGGCCCGTGGTTGCCGCCAGGCGGCGCCGATGCGGTTGATCCCATGCAGTCGCCGGCGGAGCTGGAGCCCGGCGGGGCGCTGGAGGACGAGAGGAGGGCTTGTGCCTCCTCCACACCGAGGCGTCCGTCCTGGTTCTGTTGGGGCCACGGGTTGAGGCATGGAAGCCCTTCCCTGTAGGGGCCCGTGGTCACCGCCAGGCGGCGCCCGATGCCGGTTTATCCCGTCGCGGTTGCCGGTCGGGGCAGGAGCCCGGCGGGGCGCTGGAGGACGGAGGAGGGAGTGCCTCCTCCAGACAGAGTGGGCGTCCGTCATGGTTAGGCAAGGGGCCTCGGGTACAGGGCTTTGAAGCCCAGCCCTGTAGGGACCCGTGGCCACCGCCAGGCGGCGCCCGTGCCTAATTATCCGGGAGCCCGGCACTTCCGCCACACCAGGAAGTGCGGGGAAGACTTTGTGTGGCGCCGGAGAGCTGCCAGGAAGGCAGCCGACACTTCCGCCACGCTGGGGCGTGGCCAAGGAGCAGATGGCGGAAGCACCTGGGGCTCATCCGGAGCCTTATTTAGGCCGCCTCCCTCCAGTCGGTGGTGGAAGTCGGGAGGAAGCAGGCGGAACTGGAGAGAGGGACGGGGAGGCCAGGAAGGCACAAAGACTGTGGGCCTGGACTTGGGAGATCGGTGCGAGAAGGCACTGGGGTGCACGTGAGCACAATTACTGTAAATAATACTGTAAATAAATGGTGTGTGGTGACAATATGATGTCCGATCTGTCTGTGCCGGGGCCAGCTTTCACAATATATATATATATATATATATATATATTTACACACACACACATAAATATATATATATATACATATCTATACATATACACATATATATACATACATATATATCTACATATATACACACACATATATACACACACATACATACATACACACACATATATACACACAAATACATATATATATATATACATACATACACACACACATATATATACATATACATACATATCTACATATATACACACACAGCTATTTCGTTATCAGTGCAATACGCTGTTTGTTAAAACAGTTGACTCCGCTCTTACGTGCAATAACAAATCAAATCATTCAGTTGTCTTTGCTCATATGTCATTTTAGAGCTGGACGCCTGGCATCTTTTTTTGGCCACAAGTTCGTTTCTGTTTGGTGTCAGGTTCTGTGTTGTGGAGATTCTCAGGATGGATTGCAGGTGCTCATCAGTGAGGCGACTCCTGTGTGCTGTTTTGTTAGTCTTTATCACTGAGAAGAGCTTCTCACACAGATATGTGCTACCAAACATGCACAAGGTTCGAGCGCATGTAGACGGACTTTTTGTTCTTCAAAGTCACCAAAGCGCCGTGCAAACTCAGTGCGCAATAACTTGCAGCATCATAAGGTAGACTTGATTAACGCGGTAAGTGTTCGGCAAGGCAGCTGAAGCGCTGCATTATGGGATCTGTAGTTTATTGTGTTACCAGCGCTTCATATACCGGGCATTAATAACAATAATACAGTATATAAAATGATCTCGGGCCGGATATAATTACGCCGGGCGGATGTGGCCCTGCCCTTGAGTTTGACACATATGGACTAAATAGAACTTGAAAAGATATATTTTTCAAATGTGATCGCGCAATTCAGATAGAGTTGAGCACTACAGCCTGCATGCCTCAATGAGTCATCCTCCCTCGCTCTTACTTTTTACCGTTCATCTAATGAATACACTGAGTATGGCTTTACCAAAACAATCATTGATGGCGAATAAAGTATCCATTATTCGAGTATGTAGAGCGGGATATATATATATACATATATATATATACAGCGTATCATAGCGGAGAAGTAGTGTGTTAAAAAGGTAGAAAAAGAAAAGGGAACATTTTAAAAATAGCGTAACATGACTGTCAATATACAGTATTTGTTTTGTGAGTGTTACTGAGTGTTGCTGTCATCAAGGATTTGATTATCATTATTTCTTTCAATCAGGGTTATATTTGTAGGATGTGTTGTGTTCAAGTTACATTCCGTGTTTGTCAATCGTTGTAAAGATGACAGGTTTCATTCATCGATTCGTTTCTTACTGCATCAATAAACAGCTCGTCTTCTTCTTTATCTGAGACCTGACACACTGCATGCACGGGTTTTTTTACACTGTCTTCCTTTAGCGGGACATTGACTTTTTCCACCGTGTGCTTTGTTTCCGCAGTAGCTGGATTTATGAATATGCTTATCAGGCGCTTCATATTTTTGCTGCCTTTTCAATTGTGTAATTGGTTTTGTTCAGCGCTCTTTGGAACTGTTGCTTTTTATCTGTGCACTGCGTCAGTTCACGTGAGCCACTCGGTGTACATGCATCGAAGGTTCCCAGCTGTGCTGGTGCCATCTCGTGCTATGTCCATAGCTTTATTTAATGTTACCTTAGTCCTGGCACTTAAAACTTTCTCTCGCAGTTTCGCTGAGTTTGTGTCAAACACCACCCTGACCATCTCATCTTCCTCTCCATAAGCACAGTCCTTCACCCGTGAATATTTACCCGTGGCAGTTTGCTATTGGATTGCCGCTGACGGACGGACCTTATATGGGCAGGCACTAAATTACAAGCGCCAGCGTCAGCCTGTCTATGAACTTAATTTAAAGTGTAGGTTTACATCGTGCTTTGTTTCGAGTAGCAGAACTCATGAATATGGTTGTATATGTCACTTTCGCTTCTTATTGTTTGCTGCCTTCTCAATTATATAATGCATGTTTTCTTGGCGCTTTTTGAGGTCTTCCTGGTTTTCTATTTACTGCGTGATTACGTGGGAGGCGTGATGATGTCACACGAAACTCCGCCCCGGCGTTGAAGCTCATCTCCATTACAGTAAATGGAAAAACTGCTTCCAGTTATGACCATTAGCGTAGAATTTCGATATAAAACCTGCCCAACTTTTGTAAGGAAGCTGTAAGGAATGAACCTGCCAAATTTCAGCCTTCCACCCACACGGGAAGTTGGAGAATTAGTGATGAGTCAGTGAGTGAGTGAGTGAGTGAGTGAGTGAGTGAGTGAGTGAGTGAGGGCTTTGCCTTTTATTAGTATAGATATATATATACATATATACAGACAGACACATATATATACATATATATACAGATCTACATATATATATATACACATATATACATATCTACATATATATATATACACACACATACATATATACATACATACATATATATATACTGTATATATATACATATCTACATATATATATATACTGTATATAGCAAAATCCCAGCGCTTCACAGCGAAGTACTGCTTTTAAATTTTTATTAAGAACAAAAGAAAACCTTTTTAAACTGAGGGAAAATATACCAATAACTATCTGTTAAGGATCTCTTTGTATACCACGTTGTCAGTTCAGCACTCCAGTTGTAATATGACCAAGCTGTGCGCTGAGCTTACTTTTGAGAATGCAACATATAGTTTTCCAGGAGAAAAGCAATGTTGCCTCAAATCAATGGCAACCTTTTGTAGGGTGTGTCCCTGAGACTTATTAATTGTCATTGCAAAGCAGTGCCTTACTGGAAATTTGAGGCATTTGAATTGAAATGGGAGATCAGAGGGTATAACGGACATGCGAGGAATACATTCAGTGTGGTGCTCTGCTGTTTTTTTGTGTAGCTGCCTTCACACAGCTTCTCCGCTGCTTTATAAACGAACGCCATATAAGGCCGTCGTTTCTCCTTGCTTCGCAGTTCTGTACTGTTTTATTGTTCATTTATTACGATTGCTATAGTTATTGTGTAGCCATTTGAGACTTACTTTACTGTTCAGGTACCCATTTCCTTTATTTAATCCGCGGCTTGTACGCCATTTTTTGTTCGTTTATTACGATTATAGATATTTATTGATTCCCTTCTTTAGCTGACTGCCACTCATATAAGGCGCTCCGCTGGTTTTTTGTGAAGCAGCCTTTACACAGCTTCTCCACTGTTTTATAAATGAACGACATATATGGCCATCCTTTTTCCATGCTTCGCCAAGGAAGCTGCCTTTTTATTTAATCCACGGGTTCTCCGCTGCTTTATTGTTTGTTTATTACGATTATTATAGTTCTCTTTATATAGCACTTTGTCAGTTCAGCACTCCGGTTGTAATATGACGAAGCTGCGCGAGCTCACTCTTGAGAATGCAACATATAGTTGTCCAGGAGAAAAGCAATCTTGCCTGAAATCAATGGCAACCTTTTGTAGGGTCTGTCCCTGAGACTTATTACTTGTCATCCTGCAGAGCCTTACTGGAAAGTGGAGGCATCTGAATTGAAATGGAAGATCAGAGGGTATAACGGGGAATACATTGAGTGTGGAGAAACTTTAGAGACAGCGTGTGTATTAACTTGTGGATTTTTTCTATGAGTATTTGGTGGCAGCGTGACGAAGTTTCTTCCGCAAGACCGCATTAGCTGTGGAGCTCAGCTCGGAGCATATTCTTTTCCTACCTTGTCAATTGTGTAATGCGTTTTTTGAACAGGTTTGATGCATGGAAGTGATCACTCGTACTGTGTTCAGTCAATTCACGTGAGCTGTTCTCTTGTGTGATGTTGCGATGTCCACGGCTTTATTTAATGTTAGCTAAGACCCGGCACTTAAAAGTTTCTCACTACAGCAATTTTAACTCCGTTACAAAGTGATCCAAAGTCTCGTTTTTACCTCGTGTCTTCTCATTAAACTTGTATCTCACAAATAAAGTATTCGAAGAAGGCATGACATATGGCAGCGGGAGCATGTCCATAAACTTAATTTAAACTTATGGTTTACACCGTGCTTTGTTTCCGCAGTAGCTGCACTTATGAATAAGCTTGTATGCGTTTTTCTTCAGAGCTCTTTGGGAGCTCTTTCTTCTTTTCTACGTACTGCGTTCACAGTCAGTTCACGTGATTACGTGGGAGGCGTGATGATGTGACACGCAGCTCCGCCCCCCGCTAAAGTCCATTACAGTATATGGAGAAAAATAGGTTCCAGTTATGACCATTACGCGTAGAATTTCGAAATGAAACCTGCCCAACTTTTGTAAGTAAGCTGTAAGGAATGAGCCTGCCAAATTTCAGCTTTCTACCTACACGGGAAGTTGGAGAATTAGTGATGAGTGAGTGAGTGAGTGAGTGAGGGCTTTGCCTTTTATTAGTATAGATTTGTATTATTCTATTTATTAAAATGAGTCTGCTTCTATTACCTTGACATATAGTAAGTCTTACGACGGAGACAACTTTCTACAACAGAGAAAGGTAAGGAAAACAAAGCAGGAGCCTTACCAAACTGTTTAATTAATTACCAGCATTGCTGAAGGCACAAGTGACAATTAATTAGCCAATTCTTGCTGACCATCAGAATAGATTGTTGTTCTCACACCAGAATGACAAACTCTGCACTTCTTTCAGGTAAGCCTGGTTGTTGATGTTAAATATAAGGGCTACCACAGCTGTATCATCAGCAAACTTGACAATAATATTACAGTTACATGTATGTATGCAGTCAAATGTATAGAGGAAGTACAGCAGAGGACTCAGAACACAGCCCTGTGGAGAGTCTACACTGAGAGTGAGGAATGAAGAAGTGTAGCTAAGCAGCAAAATGAATTGTTCAGTTGCAGGTTGCTGAGTTTGGTGATGAGTGGCTTATTGTATTAAATGTTGAACTATACCTATAAACAGCATTCGCACATAATTTACTCTCCTGTTGTCATGGTGGACCAGTACTTTTTTGTAAGATTAAGGTGACAACATGAAAGGGTGAGCATTGTCAGATTTTGCAATTCTGAATGAAAATTCAATAAACAATCTTGGACACTCACACTTGTCCAATTTAGAAGGCCCAATTAGTCTATCACAAATATTTTTGGGATGTGAAAGGAAAACCAGATCTTCCATTGAAAAATCCAAAGCGATCTGAGGAAACTCCATGAAGATGGCCACCAGCTTGAAAAATATAGGTAAAGGCTCAGATAACCTATGACCTAGTCATAACCTAGTAGTTAACAAGATTCAGAAAATTAATGGATGAGTCTTGAACCTTAGATACCTCTGAATAGAAAGATGGATGTGAGTTATATTTTAAGTGATCAGAATAGATCATACTGAAGATAATATCACAGTTATATTTGTATTGAAGATAATATCAAAGATAGTATCAAAGTTTTATTTATGAAACCATCATTCCTGAACTAATGACAAATCATGAAATCATAAATAATCTTTTATCATTGGTGATCTAACTATGTATGCTTCAATGTCATTTACATAAAAACATGTCCCAAATGCCCCATATTTGTTTAGCACCTACAAGAATGCCTTCTTTGTTTGATTACAGTAAAAGAAATATAGTTTTAAATGCACATTAAATCAGCCCATAAAATCTGCTATGAACTTAACAGTTGCCATATACCAAAGTCTCAAAAAAAATCCCAAAAATGCCCACTAGAGGAGAGAATACCATAAAACCCAGACAAGTTAGAAAATAGGGCAATAATGAATCTTTATAAATAAACAGACTTATTTTAGTAAAAGCACAAGCATACCGAGGGCAATGCCTTCAAAAATAGGCAATTGAAAGCAAACACAGTCGCAATATGAATTTCCAGAGTTTAAGTGAAAAAAACATAGCAAAAGGGTCATAAATCCAATAAATCATAACTGCCAAAAAGGAGCAAAAAATACTAGAGACACTCACCACACCATGGCCCCACTTCTTGGGACACCACCCACAAAACACAAGAAACATAACAGAATATACATTGGCATGAAGAAGCTAAATAATCAACATTACGAACATAAAATATTAACACAATGAACATAAAAACAGCATATGAACTCCTGCCAAGGAGAACCCATAGCTTAAATATAACAAAATATTTATTAATGACAAGCAGAATGGTAAGCACATTTTTTGTAGCCTCAACAGAGTGATGTTAAATGAAATTTACATGGGTGTTGTTGTTATAGTTTATGTTTTACAATACTTTCATGTTAGTTCAAGATAAACGATATACATTGGATCAAACTGACCCCTGAGTGGACATGAATGGTCTTTCACACAAGTTTTTAAACAAATTGAAGACTCAAATTGTAAATATAGCTGTTTACAAAGATGCATTATTTTATCAATTATAATGCGTGCCTGCTGTATCAGATGCTTTTGTTCATCTTCTATGTATCAAATTTTGCTTTCTTGAATCAACTGTTTACTTATAGTTACATATAGTGGTATCTCTAATTCTTCTTCTCCTCAGTTATCTGATTGATGCAGTTATTATAACTCTTAGGTATTTCTTGTCATTGCTTTGAGATATGAGGTTTAGCTGAATGTATTACAATGTACTGTACTTGCATTAAGGACACCAGAGATATTGTCATTCTTGATACTTTTGCCATTACTCCTCCCCTATTTAGTGACTTTATCCATAATTGCCATCAGTATCAATTCTTTGTGCATTGAACTGGTCAAGTGGGACATGACAGTGTGGTGTAGCAGTTAAGGACTTTAAACCCTGAGGCTGTGAGTTCAAATCCCACTTCTGACACTATGTAACCATGAGCAAGTCACTTCACCTGTCTGTGCTTTATATTCATACAGTGATTTACTTTTTACTTTGCTTTAACTAATCCAAATGTTAGCCTGAAAAACCAAAGAAATGTGCTGCATTGAAAATATAAGGAGAAGAATCTCTGCTGCTTTAAAAAATAAAAATGTCATAACTGATGACATACAGTATACATTCACTTGCAGCTTCGTTTATTTGAGAGCTTTGCGGTTTGGAGGTGCTCATCTCATAGGATGTTCTGTACACTGCAGAAATACAATTATCATTGTTTTCAGTACATTGTAAGGCACCCAATCCACCGTTTTTTTAGCATATTTAGACAACTTAAGAAAAATCTGAATATTATTGTAAACTATGTAAGCAAAATTTAGAAACATAGACATTAAATAGAACATATTAGCAAACTCATTAGCAGTAATGAGATTTAAATAGTACATGGTTTAGAAAATAAGTGAGTGTACTGTATACCATTTGGACAGTCATAAGATTCCATAGTTCTTCCACCTGAGTAAAATCTGAAATGAACTGAAGCGTTTGCCTTGTGTGTGTCCTGGGAGTGTATAGGAATGTTTTAAGGAAACACTGTAGTGTTAGCACACCTTACAGATGGTGCCATATTCTGCATATTGTTGAGCACAATGACCCCTGCAAATAGTCCATGAGCATTTGTTGCTGCCGTTGGAAAATTGGATTGTATTTTAAATCACTATCTACATAAACCAAGACAGGCTACAATAGGAAGGTTTAAAGCCATCTTGACATTCAGAATATTGAGGTTAAATAATTGTTTGAAGTCAAAGTCAAATTCAAATGCAATTGGGCCCAAGGAGAGCACCATGTACTTGCTGTTCTGGGTCACATTTCTTCATCTCTTTTGACTGTCTTAATTTAATTTAAGGCTTTGATGTGTTTTTCTTCCATACTTTTATTTTGCAAAAATTATCATTTTCTGTGGTAAATGTAATTCTATTTTAAGTTCACATAGCACTTTATACATCTTTCAAGAAGAAGAATAATGAACATTTGTTTCAGATGTCATATTTAATTGTATATTCTATACCACATTTCAGTATTTTATACAATGTAGCGAAGAGTTTTTTGGTTTTTTTTTATAATATCCTGTCATTATAAAAAGCAAAGCCAAAACCCTTGGTGTCTTAATTTTCCAAACATCACTAATTCTCCAACTTCCCGTGTAGGTAGAAGGCTGAAATTTGGCAGGCTCATTCCTTACAGCTTACGTACTAAAGTTAAGCAGGTTTCAGTTCGAAAGTCTCTGTTCTTGGAAACGGTCATAAATTCGAACAACGCCAACATGTTGAACTTTCTTATTTATGGCCCCATCTTTACTGTAATTTGGTAGGCGGCTTCCCTGGCTTAACTGAAACTGATGTACAGTTGTTATTTCGATGGTATGATGCCACTGTGGGCTGCCATATTGAACTTTCCAACGTCACTAATTTTCCAACTTCCCGTGTCGCTAGAAGGATGACCCCATCTTCACGAAATTTGGTAGGTGGCTTCCCTGTGCTAACCAAAACCGATGTACGAAATTCTATGCGTAACGGTCAAAACGGTCAACAACGTCCGCCATGTTGAACTTTCTTATTCATGGCTCCATCTTCACGAAATTTGGTAGGCGGCTTCCCTGTACTAACCGAAACCAATGTACATACTTATTTCGGTGGTATGACGCCACTGTCAGCCGCCATATTGAACTTTCCAACGTCACTAATTCTCCACCTTCCCGTGTAGGTAGAAGGCTGAAATTTGGCAGGCTCATCCCTTACAGCTTACTTACAAAAGTTAAGCAGGTTTCATTTCGAAATTCTACACGTAACGGTCATAACGGTTGACAACGTTCGCCATGTTGAACTTTCTGATTTATGGCCCCATCTTCACGGAATTTGGTAGGTGGCTTCCCTGCGCTAACCAAAACCGATGTACGTACTTATTTCAGTGGTATGATGCCACTGTCGGTCGCCATATTGGAGTTTCCAATGTCACTAATTCTCCAACTTCCTGTGTAGGTAGAAGGCTGAAATTTGGCAGGCTCATTCCTTACAGCTTACTTACAAAAGTTAAGCAGGTTTCCCTTTGAAATTCTACGCGTAACGGTCATAATGGTCAACAACGTCTGCCATGTTGAACTTTCTTATTCATGGCCCCATCTTCACGAAATTTGGTAGGCGGCATCCCTGCGCTAACCGAAACCAATGTACGTACTTATTTCGGTGGTATGACGCCACTGTCAGCCGCCATATTGAACTTTCCAACGTCACTAATTCTCCAACTTCCCGTGTAGGTAGAAGGCTGAAATTTGGTACTTATTTCGGTGGTATGATGCCACTGTCGGCCGCCATATTGAACTTTTTAACGGTCTTTGTTACTTATGGGCCCATCTTCAAGAAATTTGGTACGCGGGTTCCCAACGCTAACTGAATCCTACTTACGTACATATATACGTCCATAGCCTGCAGCTCGGTCACCGTGTGAGGCGGCATTGGGTCCCCCATCCGTTCAAGGTGTGGACTGATGACGGTACAGGAGATAATTATACTACACAGGAACACTATAAGAGTGAAATGGTTAAGCCCTTCACCTATGGTTCTGCATGTGAGTTGATGGCTACCGCTGAATTGTTAGGTTGTCGCTTTCAAGTGTACCAAAATGGCCAAATATTTTATACCTTTGGACAACCACCAATGCCTCTTAAACATCTTAGATTCACAGGTGATGATTTCAGTAGTAGACACTTTGATGTTTATGAATGTTTAAACTCTCAAAAGCTGGATGTGAAGTTATCGATGAAACTGTTTGCATACTTACAACGCTTGACTGATGCCGAATGTCTCTTCAACACAAGTCCTACAAATACTGTCATAATTGAAACAAACCATGAAACTCAAACCGATTATGACAGCAGCAATCCAAGCTGTGAGATTTGAAACAAGATTACTGTTCACATGGCCAACTGTACATTGCATGCTTAAGAGTAAGCTCAGCGCACAGCTTGGTCATATTACAACCGGAGGGCTGAACTCACAATGTGGTACACAAAGAGATCCTTAACAAATAATTATTGGTATATTTTCCCTCAGTTTAAAAAGGTTTCATTTTCTTCTTAATAAAAATTTTAAGGCAGTACTTTGCCGCTGCGAAGTGAGGGTATTTTGCTAGTATTACATATTTGTAAGTGGCAAAAGTATGTGAACCTTTGCTTTCAGTATCTGGTGTGACCCCCCCTTTGCAGCAATAACTGCAGCTAAACGTTTCCGGTAACTTTTGATCATTCCTGCACACCGGCTTGGAGGAATTTTAGCCCATTCCTCCATACAGAACAGCTTCAACTCTAGGATGTTGGTGGGTTTCCTCACATTGACTGCTCGCTTAAGGTCCTTCCACAATATTTCGATTGGATTAAGGTCGGGACTTTGACTTGGCCATTCCAAAACATTAACTTTATTCTTCTTTAACCATTCTTTGGTAGAACGACTTGTGTGCTTAGGGTCATTGTCTTGCTGCAGACGAGCAGCAATGTTTTTTTTGGAGAGCAGTGGCTTCCTCCTTGCAACCCTGCCATGCACACCATTGTTGTTCAGTGTTCTCCTGATGGTTGACTCATGAACATGAACATTAGCCAATGTGAGAGAGGCCTTCAGTTGCTTAGAAGTTACCCTGGGGTCCTTTGTGACCTCGCTGACTATTACACGTTTTGCTCTTGGAGTGATCTTTGTTGGTCGACCACTCCTGGGGAGGGTAACAATGGTCTTGAATTTCCTCCATTTGTACACAATCTGTATGACTGTGGATTGGTGGAGTCCAAACTCTTTAGTTTTGTAACCTTTTCCTTTTTCTGAGGTCCTCAGAAATCTCCTTTGTTCATGCCATGATACACTTCCACAAACATGTGTTGTGAAGAGCAGACTTTAAATAACACAGGGTTCCCATTCACACCTGATTGCCATCCCATTGATTGAAAACACCTGACTCGAATTTCACCTTCAAACTAACTGCTAATCCTAGAGGCTCACATACTTTTGCCACTCACAAATATGTAATATTCAATCATTTTCCTTAGTAAATAACTTAACAAGTATAATATTTTTGTCTCATTTGTTTAACTGGGTTCTCTTTATCTACTTTTAGGACTTGACTGAAAATCTGATGATGTTTTAGGTCATATTTATGCAGAAATCTAGAAAATTCTAAAGGGTTCACAAACTTTCAAGCACAGCTGTAAAGTATCACTGCATGCTGCTTATATGGGATTCCTCATCATGGATCTGAACTCATGTCAGTCGTGGTAAAATTATTTGATGAATTTTACAGGATCTTTGATGTTAAAATTTATTTAAATAAGAACACATTTTACATAACCACAATGCTTTCCAGTCCAGCTAAATAGGTTTATTTTTAGGGTCACAAGGAAATGTAAAGGTCTGTCAAATTTAATTTGAGCAGCAGTCAGAATCATCAAACAAAATGTGAATATTGTCAAAGTGAATATCCTTCCAAAGTATCAATTTCTCTTCAAAATTATCCTTATATAGTAAAACATTCTTTTTAAAAAGTTAGATTCTGTTGTACTGTAATTAATTTGGAGTACATAAAGGCCTCATATTCAAAGAATTACCATGCAATGATTTGCTAGATTTCAAATATTCATATGTTAAGACTATGGAGAAAACCAGAGGTAACAGCAACTGCACCTAGATGGCTAGACTTAAAATGGAAATCATCCTTAAACTCTTCCCTATTTGCTATTCTTTTCCACTAGACAATATCAGTTTAATGTGAAATCCTAGCACTTTCTTTTATGTTGTGAAGGCATTACAACACTTCTTATCTTGTTGCTTGTATTATTATTCTTGTATAGTTTATAAAGCACAAGAAAGATGGCTGAACTAAAAACAAAAATAAACATTTTTACTAAATGATTAGAGGAACAAACAAGAAAGTTGGTACACCTTTAAATGGGCAGCAAATTTTGCAGAAACAAAGACATGGAAGACTTGAGAAGCTGGCAGTATGGAGAGAACAAAACTGGCACTTCTTTTTTGTGAGTTGATAACTGCAGAGTCAAACAGGAAACAAGGCAAATAAGTGAGATTAGTATAAAAATTGAACAGTTTATTTATTGAGAGTCATGTTCAACTAATACTGTAAGTTGTTGAAACTCTGGTAATATTCACTGTGGAAATATGCAACACTATAGAAAAGTCAGGGGTCATTTACTTTTTTACAGCAATTTGTGTTGACTGTAAATATCTGTTCTGAAGCTGCTAGTTCTCATAAATTATTTATTTTTTATGATTAGACTTCATTAAAGTCTTATAAAATAAGTGGCACAGTAGTGCAGACTTAGCACTGCTACCCTACAGCTCTTGCTGTAGAATAAGGTCCCAAACCAATAATATCCAAAGCCATGAAATCACACAGAGTTTAAAAGCCTCCTTAATCCAGTTTTAGATTTTTATTAAAAGATAATCACAGCCGTGTGTAGTCCGTGGGGTGATCTGCTATTCCTGGGCTCGAAGACATTTTATACACAGCTTAACACAGATAGTGCTTATGCTAAAGGACAATACTTAATGGCACTTTGCCACCTTTGTCTTCTAACCTTTATGGAATTTTTAGATAATATATAATAAACTTTTACTATTTATTATAAGTATACAGTATCTATGTATCTATCTATCTATCTGTACTGTATAAAAAGATTAGCTAAATCATGCAATATTTTCATGCAACACTCATTTTTCTTCAAAACCGTATGTCACATAGTATACATCCATATATAATTTTTTTCATCTTCATTAGGAGAATACAACAATGATACTCTCATGTCAATACAACTAATTACAACGTGAATACATAAAAAAAAATACAAGTCACACAGGTGGTGCAATTGTAGTATGTAACAAAAAATTCCACTGTGCACTGATAGTGAGCAAATCAAGCCATCAAAGGAGAATTGGGCCACCATAGGTGACCAGAGGGCACACACCTTGCATGTATATATAAGCTTTAATAGAACGAATTATTAAACAAAAGCAAAAGGATCAAGTGTAACTCAAGTGTTACCTAAATGCAACTTAAAGTAGAAAGCACAAGAGGCCTGTGATTCATCTAATGCAATTATCCAAGGTTAGAATGAGGTAGATAAGAATTGAATGCCCCTCCAAAAAGCAGGGTGCTGGTAAAGTCCATACACCTACTGGTAAAGTCCATACACCTCTCCCATGAAACGGTACTGAGATCAATAGGACACTCCACAAAACACCCCTCTTAATGAAGCGGTGTTCAGAATAATGGGAGAATCAACATAAGTCAACAATTGCTGGTGACATTAGTTGATTGGGGGAAATAATAAAGTTCTGCACTTTAAGAGTCAGATAATGAGATGTATTAGATGAGGTACTGGTAATTAGAAAATGTAAAAAAGCAGATGACTTGCTTAATTAATTGCTCAATCCACGGATTGAGAAATTTGTGCATAACTCTGTGTAAATAAAGAAATATTCTGCATTCCCACCTGAGCTACCTGATTGTTTCTTTGATGATGGATGAAAGTTTTTTCCCACGACACCTTCAGTCAAGCCCACTCCTCATTAGGTTATGTCCATCTATGCCCATTATTCATTATGCTAATAGTTAACACCTTTTGGCATTTTGATTACAGATTACAGTTACATCACAAAACAAAAACAAATGGCAATTAACTAATTTCATTGCTGAATAACATTGTATCCATATGTGTATTTTATAGTGGTGCTGACTCGCAGAAAAAAAAAAAAAAACAATAAGGGTCCCTAAAATAGTCTGATCAATGAGACATTGTTGAATAAGTCAGACAGTCAGACTTCAAAAGTGGCAAAACTGCCTGAATAAGGCACACAGATTACTTATTAACATAGTAAGTACAGGTATCTTTCTTACACATTGCTATCAGAGGAACACATTTTTAAGCATTACAATTGTTTTATCATATTTATACATAACAAAGTTTAACATTAGATTCTTAATTGTATCATAAAACTAATTACAAATGATAGGCTTGTAAGTGCTACCAAAATAATTGGAAATAGTTTCTTTAAAATATCAGTTTCTCTTCATGATATACTTAGAAGAGGTTACTGTGTGCACTATATAAACAAAAGAAAATGTAAGCCCACTTTTGACATGCCTAATAAACATAATAAAATAATAATGGAAAAAACTCAATATCAACATAGCCAGAAGCCACAGAATAAACTAAGCATAAAATAAAAATAATTAAATAAAAGCCAACCAGTTCCTTGGTGAACACCTCTTCAAATTTCTTTTCTCCACACCATTGTCTTAACTGGTGCATTAAGTTCAGCACAGTTTCACTGTGAAGGAGCTTGTGATTGATATCTGATATCTAAAAAAGCAAGATGCTAAACTCATATCAGAAAACAGTGGTTGAAAATCCTGGCTAAAACATTAGCCTGTGCTCTTGGGATTTTTAGATTGCAGTTGTGTTGTCCAATTTGTTGCATATTTGGGATTCTCAAAATTCTTGGGAAGATAATATTGTAGAACTACAGACAGACAGGTGCGGCTGCTGGTAGTTTCTGTAGCCAGGGTTACAGTTATTGTTGAGGTCTGGCCATACTATGTTTCAGTAACACACTTTGTAACATTATTGGGCAGTCTGTATGGAAGAAACAAAGTACTCCCATCAAAAGTCTGAGGTGTTCTAAGCTGAATGTCATGTTTTCAGAGAAGAACACACCAAACACACTGAGACTCCATTGAAGTATTACAATCAAAATGGTACTGGGAGAATACCCACTGAAGTCGAGAAAGGATGTGGAAATAGTCTGCTCTCAATTCAAATTAAAGCACCAGAAAGCCCCATCTTCAATTCCTGGACATACCAGGTTTTATTGGATTGGTGCAATATTAACATGCCAAAACCAAAGAAGGAGGTGTGGATTGATGCCAGTTGCCAAAAGCCAATCATTTAAAAAACTAAAGTAATGTTTTAAGTCTGTCACAAAATCGGGAAACCTAAATGTCCAGATGATTTTTCTGTTGTCTGTTTTTGTCAAGATATAGAAATAATAGGTTCAGATTCTACATAAACTTGCAATTTAATAATTTTATCTCCTCCATCTGTGGATTTTTAACACTCTTCAAATTGTGAGATGAAGAAGAGGTAGAGTCTATGCCAATAACTACAAGTGCAATTGAGTTATGCTAATGGCATGGAACAAGAAGCCTATTTAATTCCCACAAAGACAGGCTTCATCTTAGATCAGTTTAGAGATATCAGTCAGCTTAATGAAGTTAGTGACTATAAAATAAATCTTTGGTCATGTGTCTGTTATCTCATAAGCACACAAAAAGTGATTGCTTTTAAAAACTATTAGACGATGGATCACTGAAGTAAATTTCCAAATTATTGTTTTGAAAAATCTCTGTCATGATCTAAATTATAAATAAATAAGGAGAGTTAATCTTCCCAACATATGAAAAACAATAAACAATGTAAATGATTACATAAATAACAATGCTAAAATGATAAATACAAGTAAATTCATATAATTATTTGTAATCAGGACTCTACCATAACAGTGGGACATTGGCTTCACAGGGTGCATGAGCACACATAGCCATTATTGTCTTCAATTAGTTGACTAAGTCACTGTAAAAATGGCATCAATGAGATTATTCAACTTTAAGAGTATATAATGGTTTTTCTCCGGTCATCTGATCAGCAGCCTTTTAATGCACCCATCAAATGACTTTTTTCTGTGATAATTGTTTTGCTAAACTTAACATAAAAATGTATGAAACCACTGTTTTTATGCGAATGAATGGTGACAGAGGTCTCAATGGTTGTTTGGATCTTAAGTAGTGGAGGCTACAATGTTAGAAGAGACTCCATTTTTGACTTTTGAGATTTCAGTAAATAGATAGAGTGAATGTACATGTATATTAATCCGAAGGAAAAACTTCAGATTAACACCAACCTGCACACAAAACTAGACAAGACACACTCAAGGTAAAACAGTGAACCAAAAAAATACATATACCCATAATTTACTTCATGTTATCATATTCAAATAAAAGAAAAACATCATCTAGGGATAAATATTTTGTAAATTCTAATATCAGTGGGTGGCACAGAAGTAGCACTGCTGAATCTCAGTAAGGAGACCAGGGTTCATGTCCTGGGTCCTCTCTGCATAAAGTTTGCATGATCTCCCCACGTCTGCCTGGGTTTCCTCCGGGTGCTCCAGTTCCCTCCCATAGTCCAAAGATACGCAGATAAGGTGGATTGGTGATACTAAATTGGCCCTAGTGTGTGGTTAGTGTGTGTGTGTGTGCATATGTGATGATTGCCCCGCAATGGACTGGCACCTTGTACAGGGCTTGTTCTCACCTTGTGCCCTATGCTGACTAGGTTAAGCTCCAGCACCAACCGTCTCCCCTGCCATAGGACCCTGTTCAGGACTAAGCAGGTTAGAAAATAACTGACTGACTGATATTATTGTGGAAAAAACTTTTCCTCTGTCTTCAAAGAAGGCAGTACAGAGTCCAAATGGGAATGCAGAACATTTCTTTATTTGCACAAAGATGTGCACAAATATCTCAGTCCATGGGGTGAGAAATTAATTAAACAATTCATTCTCTTTTATAATTTTTCTATTACCATTACCTTATCTTATACATCATGTGATTTAACTCTTAATATGCTGTGGTCTATCGCCAGCTTGTCATCACGGCCAATACCCCCAGGCCGCAAGATGGAGCTCTCCCTGCAGCATGGAGGTGCCCCGGATACCAGCAAGGAATCATGGACTTTGGAGTTTTCCCCTACAAACCTGCTGGATACCCCAGGGGCCAACAGAGGACGCTGCAGGGAGGCATAAAGAGTCATATGTGTCCTATAACCCGGAAGTGCGTCATAGGCAGAGCGACAGCAGAAGTGACGTACTTCCGGGATGAAGAAAATGACTTTTTATCTGACCCAGAAGTGATAATAATCACATGAACTGGGGATTGGAATACTTCCGGGTCACGGACTTTAAAAGGACTGTGACAGCTCCCAGATGGCGAGCTGAGCTGGATGGAAGGGTGGCAACGCGTCTGGGAGTGGTGGATTGGTTTATTATAGTGTATTGGTTATTATTTATGAGTATTGTGGAGAGGAGGGTGCTTTGTGCACTGTTATTAATAATAAAGTCAACTTATTGGACTTTTACTTGGTGTCTGACGAGTGGTCTGAGGGTTCAAGGGGTCAAGAGAGACCCAATCTGTCACAATGCAAAACTTTATCATCTTAACCAATCAACCACAGCCACCAGTAATTTCAGATACATGTTTATTCTTCCATTATTCTAATGCCACCTCGTTATTAGGGGTGTTCTGCAGATTTTCCCATTGATCTTATCACTGTCTCATATGAGGGGTGTTTGGGCCTTCCAATTAGTTGATCGCTCTTTCTAAAGGAGTGTTCATTGCTCATTTATTTTATTTTAACCTTGATAATAAATTTGGTTGCTCCCTTAAGATGAGGCAAAAACCTCACATGCCTAAACTTTAAGCAACATTTAGTTACATTCAATCGCTATTTTTATGTTTAATAATTATTTGTTATAACTTTATATATGTATATACTGTGCATACTTGTATTAAATTGTAAAAATGATTATATATTAACTAACAATACTGACTAAAAAGTCTATAATATCAGCTTTAAAAAGAGACCTCAGTTAAAGCTTCCTCAAGCACTGTGATTAAATTAATCTTGAAGATTGTAATCATTTTTCATGATAGCCAGCAGCTTAGCCAACATCTATTGCAGAGGTCCTCAAGTCTGGTCCTGGAGGGCCACAGTAACTGTTAGTTTTTGTTCCAGACCAATTACTTAATTAGAAGTCAATTATTGCTGTTGAAATCTATACTAATAAAAGGCAAAGCCCTCACTCACTCACTCACTCACTCACTCACTCACTCACTCTCACTCACTCACTCACTCACTCACTCACTCACTCATTACTAATTCTCCAACTTCCCGTGTAGGTAGAAGGCTGAAATTTGGCAGGCTTATTCCTTACAGCTTACTTACAAAAGTTAAGCAGGTTTCAGTTCGAAATTCTACACGTAACGGTCATAACGGTCGACAACGTCCACCATGTTGAACTTTCTTATTTATGGCCCCATCTTTACGAAATTTGGTAGGCGGCTTCCCTGCGCTAACCAAAACTGATGTACGTACTTATTTCGATGGTATGATGCCACTGTCGGCCGCCATATTGAACTTTTCAACGTCACTAATTTTCCAACTTCCCGTGTAGCTAGAAGGCTAACCCCATCTTCACGAAATTTGGTAGGTGGCTTCCCTGCGCTAACCAAAACTGATGTACGTACTTATTTCAGTGGTATGATGCCACTGTCAGCCGCCATATTGAACTTTCCAACGTCACTAATTCTCCAACTTCCCGTGTAGGTAGAAGGCTGAAATTTGGTATTTACTTCGGTGGTATGATGCCACTGTCGGCCGCCATATTAAACTTTTCAACGGTCTTTGTTACTTATGGGCCCATCTTCAAGAAATTTGGTACGCGGGTTCCCAACGCTAACTGAATCCTACTTACGTACATATATACGTCCACAGCTTGCAGCTCGGTCACCATGTGAGGCGGCGTTGGGTCCCCCATCCCAATGCCTCCCACGTTGTTGGCTGCCTGCCTATATAAGGCCTTCCGTCGCTCCAGTCTCTACATTCCCTTCCTTGCTTCGCCACGGGATTCACGTCTCCCTGCTGATAGCTACAGTCTTTTTATTTAATCCACGGCTTCTCCGCTGTTTTATTGTTTGTTTATTACGATTGTAGTTATTGTGTAGGTATTTTAGACTTACTTTACATTGTTCAGGTACCCATTTCCTTTATTGTTCCAACCGTACCCCCATTAACATGTCTATCGAGGTGATCACCATTGATCAAAGAACTGTCACTTACCGAGTGGTTTCCATGCCCAGAGATGGCACCTACCTTTTCCATTCTCTGTGTTACATATTGCACAGCCATCTCAGGCTCACTCTTGATATCCGGAGGAATATTGTGTCTTATGTATTGAATGACTGGGAGTGGACTGATGACGGTACAGGAGATAATTATACTACACAGGAGCACTATAAGAGTGAAATGCTTAAGCCCCTCACCTATGGTTCTGCATATGAGTTGATGGCTGCTGCTGAATTGTTCGGTTGTCGCTTACAAGTGTACCAAAATGGCCAAATATTTTACACCTTTTGACAACCGCCAATGCCTCTTAAACATCTTAGATTCACAGGTGACGATTTCAGTAGTGGACACTTTGAAGTTTATGAATGTTTAAACTCTCAAAAGCTGGATGTGATTTTATCGATGAAACTGGTTGTGTGCTTACAACGCTTGGCAGATGCCGAATGTCACTTCAACACAAGTCCTGCAAATACTGTCGTAATTGAAACAAACCATGAAACTCAAACCGATTATGACAGCAGCAATCCAAGCTGTGAGATTTGAGACAAGATTACTTTTCACATGGCCAACTGTATGGTGCATGCTCAAGAGTAAGCTAATTGCAAAGCTTGGTCATATTACAACCGGAGGGCCGAACTGACAATGTGGTATACAAAGAGATCCTTAACAAATAATTATTGGTATATTTTCCCTCAGTTTAAAAAGGTTTAAGTTTCTTCTTAATAAAAATTTTAAGGCAGTACTTCGCCACTGCCAAGCGCGGGTATTTGGCTAGTAAGTAATAATCAATCAGCATTTTTGTTTTCATTTAAGTTAACTCACTTAAGATATCAGTTTCTTAGTTACTTCTTTTAGTCTTCAACAGCCACATTCTCTTGTTTTCTTAACCAGCTGCCAGTTAACAATGAGAAGCAAAGGACAAAGTAGCCAGCAAGTCACCATCTGACTTGATCCTCTTTAAGTAATTGTGTGTTCATTGTGAATTATATGTTAAATGTAATCAAATATATAGAAAGAAATGGAAGAAAAAAGTGAGGAACTGAAAAATATCAATATGCTCAAGACATTTTGGTGATATTCACAGAAAAGTAAAGTCTGCACTATACTGTAAAGATGACCTGATGTGGCAGAAAGAAAGCACAAACACTCCTTCAAATTAAATTAGCAAGGGCTGGGTTGGAAAAATAAATCTTGCAGCCACTGCCACCCTCAAGGACTTAATCTGAGCATGCTTCTTTGTCTAGTCTAGTCCTTAAAACTTAAATGGCCTCCTTGATTAACTAGTTAATTCTTGAAGGAACGGTAGTGCTTACTTTTAGCTGGAATACCTTTGCCTTTTCCTCTGTGCCAAGTCACCCATTTCTGCTTTAAAAGCCAAATTTGCCAGAGTATTGAACATTACAGCTACAACTGAGGGCTAAGCATGCAGATGAGAATCTTATTTAAAAAACCAAAGATCAATTGACCATTCTGCTGCCTTGTCCCAGCATTTATCAACAGCTATGCAACACCAGGCTGAGTCCTCTTCTAGTACTGAATATAAAATGTTTACCTTGCTGGACCTTCTGCAGGTTTTTTTTTACAATCAAGATATCAATAAAAGGCTCTTACTTAATATGAAACTTTGCCTTTTTAATGGAATTCCCAAAAGGAAACACCGAAGCACATCACCAATATCTGACTCTTCTGTTTTGCACTGTTTATGGCATATCTAACATCACCTGCTGAGGAAAGTATACAGTAGATGATGGGCATTGATAACTAGTATTCTGTCATTTTTTTCTCTAACTATCCATCCATTTGTTTTCTAAACTTAATTTATTTAATATATAACTGTGCACAGACTAGCTTTTCAATGTAGTTACCAACCTAAGACAGAATTCAGATTCCCCAGAGGACACACTCTGACTGTGCAAACATAGACTCACCACTTAGCCCACACAATGTCTTCATATGTTGACCCAATGCTATGCTTTATGAGTCTTGTTTGACCATTCTGACATCCCCTTTTAAGTGCCCTGGACATCAATATTTTCACTTCAAATTTAGTTTGTATTGATTGGCCATCTTATCCTGTAGTACTGATGATCCTAGTTTTCACAACAGGTGACATTTAGGATATTTGTATGGATTGTGAACAAATGTCTTACCCTAAATGCAGTAGAAAATCCATTGAAGTTGACGGTGGGTCAAAACTGACCCAAAAGACATGGCAAGATAAACATTTTAAGAAGCTGTACAAATTCTGGTATGTTTACTTATCTTTTTTTACTGTTCAAACATAGGGGGAAATGTAAGAAAAGCAACACAGTGTAATCTTGAACAGATGAATTTTAGGATGTTTTTACTGATTTAGGATAAAATGTGACCCAAACACACTGCAAAGGTTAATGTACTTACATGTCTTTGGGTTATGGGTGAGAACCTACATAGGCAGTGACACAGCTAGCAATTGTATGCAAACCTCTGGAGCTTTGAAGCAGAAGTTCTAACTACCGTGCTACCTTTACTTCTATAATGAAACTAACTCTAATCAGTAAAATGAACAAGTATGACGCTCCCAAGACCCAAATCATACACTTTAATTATGTGTAGTGCTATGTCAATACAAAAATATTTTTCATTAGTAATCCAGTAAAGTCAAAACATGTTTTTGTTTCATAAGCTCTATCGCTCTATGTCCTACACGTGCCAGATGAGATCTTATTTCTCTTCGAAAGGCAGGAAATAAAAGATGGATTGCTATTTGCACAAGTAGCTGATGATGAAATTATTAACTATTTAAAGAAAAACTGATAGATAGATACCAAAGATACCAAACAGTAATCAGTGATCCATCTATTTTTCTATTCCGCTTATCCTGAGCAGGATGGTGGGGCAGCTGGAACCCATCCCAGCAAGCATCAGGCACAAGGCAGGAACAATCCCTGGAGAGGGCCCCAGTCCTTCACAGGGTGAACACACACACTTTTAAAAATGCCAGTTCATATACAGTAACTTGCATATGTTTGGACTGTGGAAGGAAACCAGAGCACCTGGAGGAAATCCATACAGCCATCGGGAGAACATATACATTCCACACAGGGAGTACCTGGAATGTGAACCTGGTCTCCGTGTTCCGCGGCAGGAGCACTACCACTGTGCCACCATGCAGCATTAGAACTCAGTGATAAAAGAAATTAAATTGCTTCATGTTTTTGCTAAATACTTTACATAAACAAAACAGGCATGATGCAGTGGTAGTAACTACTGGTGCCTCACAAATTCCAGGAGCAGAGGCAGATCTACTATGAAACTAATGAAGCTAAAGCTTCAGGGCCCTAAATCCTGTAGTGCCCCTTGAACTGACTTTAGTCAATGTTGCTTAAAACTTTTGGGTGTCAACATAACCACATATAATGGTTAAATTAAAAAAAAAATTGTGGCGATCTGTTGTTGAACAATCCCATTGAAAAACATAACAATTGCTACCCATATCTTTTTGCTGGTTCTGAAGGGGTCCCCATAGCAGTTCAAGCTTCAGGACTCCAAAAATATAGGCCCTCCATTGTCCAGGAGACTGGATCTGAATCACAGCCTGACCACAGTCTGTGTGGAGTGTGCACATAAATTTTCCCCTCCTAGTTCTTCAGCTTTTCTCCTGCTTCGCAAGGACAGGCAGGTTAGGTTAATTGATCATTTTAAACGTGTCCAGTGTGAGAGCAATGGATGACCATTAATTGGCTTACACAGGTTTGATTATGGATAAATGTGGTTAATTCTGGCATATTGAGGTTTACAGTGTAGCCCACAAGCAGAGAATCAAAGTGAAAAAAGGAGTTTGACAGGACCTGGAATTAACTTCTAGTCAGGAGGACCGTTAGAATGAAAACCATCAGTCCTGCATAGGCATATGTGTTGTAACTTCTAACTTCCAACTAAAGTTGGATAGGAAAATGTTGGCACAAATGTCTCTATATGTAACCAAGTGTTGTAGATTTTTTTTATTCTCTTTTTTTGCTGATAATTTGTGAACATCCCCAAAAGCAGGACTGTGCATGCATAAGGTTAATTTATAATGTGCGTTCTCTGGTTGTCGTGGGGTGTTAATTAGTGTTGCACCCCAGCACCGCACACGTCTGCTTCTTCGATGAGCGCGCCAGACCCGGTGTGAGCGGTAAACAGGTTAGGTGTGCTTTCTAAGCTCTTTGTCTGACTCTTTATATTTTTGATTTAACTGCAGTATTTCTTTTAAAGACGATATTAATATCTGTAGCATTTTGCTTCATGTATGTGTAGTTATTTTATATTTAAAGCTATGATTTGGAAGGTCATCCATCGCACAAAGTGTTTTACTTCTCGGTGTCCGTGGCTCATTGGACTGGCATGGTCTCAGTTTTTTGTGTTTTGTCGTTTTAGTTTAGCTTTAATTTAATATCTAATATCTTGTTTGTACTTTTATTTTGATAGGTGTAAGAGTGAAGTTGAATGTATGTGTGACGCCCCAGTTTCTTTTTTTTCCCTTTTTGACTTTATGTAAGGTAGATTATGTCAATTATCGTTGCAAATAGATTTTTGTGTAAAGTTTATTTATTGAACGTGCAAGTAAATTCAGTAGTTGTAAAAGTAGTAATTGTGTAACTGGAGACGCAGTGTGAACGCTGAAGTGGTCGGGTAAGAGAAATCCGATTTCCTCGGTGATGCCTGTTTTTTTTTTTTTTTTGCTTTGTTTTAAAATAAAGAATCCGACCCTGCTGACTGCTGTTATCCTTTTCTTTTTTTTCTCATGTGACACAAACACAGAGAGCAAGTAGTAAGCGGTCAACTACATCGACCTCACCTGATACCATTTTAAGTCACTCAGTCATTTTCCAACCCTCTATATCCTAACATAGGGTCACGGTAGTCTGCTGGAGCCAATCCTAGCCAACACAGGGCGCAAAGCAGGAACAAACCCCGGGCAGGGCGCTCACCGCAGGGCACACACTAGGCACAATTTAGAATTGCCAATGCACCTAACCTGCATGTCTTTGGACTGTGGGAGGAAACTTTAGCCCCTGGAGGAAACCCACGCAAACATGGGGAGAACATGCAAACTCCATGCAGGGAGGACCCGGGAAGTGAACCCAGGTCTCCTTACTGCGAAGCATTTTATGGAAATAAAAAAAAAAAGCCTATATGTGGTCCTCAAATGCTCCAAACAGTGCAGCATCTTGTTCTTTCCAATAGACGCTGATTTTTTTTTTAGTATGCTTTAAATTAACTCCATGCTTTTAATTGTTGTGCATGACCGATTAAATAAATAATACATTAACCTAAGTATCTAATGAAAGTGCACTTCTCAGCTTTACTCTATTGCTCTATTACCAAGACCATTGGGGGCTGTGGAGTAATTGAAAATGCATGAATTAATGATGATGTCCTTCTGCCTAACACCATTTTTTTACACCTACCTGGATATGTTATTCAAGATTGACTCACTCAATAGAGTTTGCATGTTCTCCCCATGTCTGCATGAACTAGTTTCCTCTCGCATCTCAAAGACATTAGGTTCACTTATACTTCTGTGTAACCCTGTATGTCTGAGTGCATGTGTCGCCTCATCGGAGAATGTGGGCAAGTGTGAAGTGATGGTGGCAGAGGTCAGAGCAAGGGATGGAAGGACAGGTGTCCTCTAAAAGAGGTAGGCTTCACGGGCCAGTCTCTTCACTGAACCCAGAAACTCCTTGACATGTCTGGACCTCACAAAATAAGCCATCAAGGACTATCTTTAAGGTCCTGAAAAGATTTCAAGGTGGCTTTGGATCAGAAGGGCTGAACCTTGACGTAGGATGCTACTTGCACAGAAGCACTGCCTTGATCATCCCTTACTGGGTAGCATGGGTGATAGTGTCTGATGATCAAAGACACCAAACATTCTGAGACCTGAGTTCATCACTGAAAAACTTCTTCAAGTTGCACTACAAGGTGTATTACAAAATCAGAAAACTTCCAGGGCATCCCATATATTTGGTTCCTGTGTTGTACACACCCAACATAACCAGGGGCCTCATGTATAACGCCGTGTGTAGAACTCGTACTATAACGTGGCGTAAGCACAAAAGCAAAATGTGCTTACGCACAGAAAAATCCAGATGCAGGAATCTGTGCGTACTCCAACTTCCACGTTCTTCCGCTACATAAATTCCGATCAGCGTGAAAACTAACGCTCGTGCATGCGCTTTATGTAACGCCCCAACTCCTCCCAGAATTACACCTCTTTGAATATGCAAATCAATATAAATCACCCTTAAGCTCAGCCTTCTGTGAAAAGACAATGGGAAAAGCACGGGGGAAAATATAAGAATTTCAGCGAATACCAAGTGGAGGCAAAGGAAAAACATACTATTTGTTCAAGTAAACCGTGGTATAATCAACAAAAGGAAGTTGATCGAGTGACATCGCGTGTTGGAGAAACTTGAAAGCTCACGTTTACAAAATTGCACAGTGCCGGAAATAAAAAAAGAAGTCACATATCAAAGTCACCGTGAAAAGGCGATTTGTTGCCCACTGTCTGAGTGTCATATGAAAGCTTATTAGGGTACAGAGAAAAAAAGCACGAAATGTCAAACTTTAATCTCGACATTTCCACTTTAATCACATAGTTTGTTTTGTCATTAAAGTAGAACATCATAAACTTCATCTTAAAATCGTTTAGTAACCAGTTTCTGAAATCACATCGTAATTAAAGTAGCACGTTAAATGCTTTGTTTTGCATTTGATCTTCAATTTGCTCTGTGTGTGTGAATCACTATATGCTTTTTAAACCGGCTCTCTTCCTCCAACTGGACACAGAATCAATTACATTCGTGATATTACAGCTCTCTGAATAACTAAAATACTGAGATGTATACATGACATCATTTTTATGATGATAGGAGTTAAAGCACGTTATTAAACATGTGTTTCACTTCGATGAAAAATTTATTGCAGCAGTACTCAGGGGCGGCTCTAGGCTTGTGGTGGCACTGGGCAGAGGAAGAATCAGTGGCTCCTTCGCCTGCCAATGTCAGTAAGGTAGCTTATGCACGGTGGATGGCCACGTCCGTTGCAGACACTGCATAGCCGCCTCGTGCTCATGACACAAGCATTTAACTTTTGCCAAAATTTGTCGCTGCGTTTTTAGTTGTATTGTTATTTTTCTCTTTCTGTTTTATATTCAATATATATTGGCGTAGCCGCCACTGCAGTCCTTGCTTTTCTTTCCCCAACTAACCGATCGCCACACAATCAACTCTGTAATAGAAGTTAAGCCATCTGCTTAGCGCCGATTCTTCAAAACGTTTAAGGGACATTGAAATATCTTCGTAGTACATGTTTAATTATTCTATCCTTCACGACACTCCCAGTGAAGAATATAGATTATTTGAATGAAGTTAAAGTTTTATCTGTATAATTTAATAAACATATTTTGCTGCATTTCACCTTAAAAATGATATCGTCATTATATGTAATAAATATGCGCTTTATAAAGTGGCTCAGGTTGTGCGATATTATAACTATAGTGCAAGTTTACAGTGAGGTGATTATACTTATAAGTACAAACAGTTCTACAAGGTGCAATTGATTGAGTGCATTTAAAGTTCTTGGGATGAAACTGTTTCTGAACCGCGAGGTCCGTACAGGAAAGGCTTTAAAACGTTTTGCAGTGGCTGAGACAGCGTGTCCTTGAAGCTGTATACCGATAATTCTCTTTCCGATCAGCTGCTGCTGTGATTCACACTCAGATACAGTGATATAAATACTCCGAGTGGTGCAGTGAGAGTAATATGGAAAAACATGATCCGCTGTGGCAACTCCTAACAGGAGGAGCTGAAAGAAGAAGGAGAAGTGAAAGTAACAACGCTAAAGCAGTTATGGTATTTGGAATACTATGGCTGTTCCCTGGACCATTATATTGGTTTAAGTTAATTACAATCAGATGCGTTACAATAATAAACAATATGCGGTTAGTTTCAGTGTATTTATAAAGCCACGTCAGGAAAATAAGGTGTAACCAAACAGGAACAATACCATTGCTTTGACGCTGGGTGCCGCCAGTCTGCAAAACCGAGCAGAGAACTTGCGTACGACATAGTATGAGGTACCATGGAAAAGTGCGTGGTTTTACGCCAAGTGTAGGTTTTATACATCGCGATTTGAACGTGGAAAAGTTCTTACGCAACATTTCTGTGCGTACGCACCGTTTATACATGAGGCCCCAGGACCGGTTCCTACACCCCACAATTCTATTCTCTAGGGAGGGAGGTGGTTAATGGCAATAAGTTAATGATTAAAAGGTACAGGACGTAGAAAATGGATGGAAATATGCAGGGATAACTTCAGTTTTCTCCCACCATCCCCAGGAATGCTTCTCACTGGATTAACGGATACAGTAAAATCCATAATTATATTTTTTTTCACTGTCCAAATACTTATGTCCATCCAGCCCAGGGCTCCTTCCTTGTGCCAACTACTTAGGGATAGACCCTCAAGTTTAGGTATAGAAGTTTGCTAGATTTGCTTAAAGAGGTCACATGGCACACTCCTTTGGTATGTATGTCAGCTTTTTTGCTTATTTTCTTGTCAGTTCCAAAAAAAAAAAACATAACCAGACAGGTCTGTTCAGTTCTTAACATCTGTTCTCATTACATCCTCTGTTTAGTAATTAATAGATAACCCCATTTAGAAAACACATTTATTGGGAACTGGATGATTTTTTTATGTGTGCCTTTCATGATTTGCCATTTACAGTACAACAAATATGGGCCCACTAGGGGGCAAATGTTTTCATCAGCAAACATAGGAAAAAAGTAAAGGACTGTTATGGATACTCATGCCCACAAGATGGAGATCTACTATAAATCTACACATTGACAATAATAAGAATAATTGAAAGTAAACAAAGTGTCTCTCAAGGTGACAAAAAAGCAGGAGTTAAAAAAAATCTAAAATGACTTATGAAAACAATGATTTATTCATCAAGTTTTTCTGCTTTCCTTTTCTCTTTAATGGCTGTCTCATTTTGGTGTTGGCCTAATATCTTAATATCTTATTTCAATCCATGAGTATCTTGTTTTGGATGCTGCAGTTCAGCAGAGTGGTCAGCAGATGGACACAGCTCCATCCTAGGCTGAAGGATCCCTAAGGAAAGCTAATTCTGTTCCCATTGTACACCCTCTCTGTTACCACATCTTCTCACAGGATATCAGAAGATTAAAGGTGTCGGAAATTGATTGTTTTATCAGGCTTGGCTAAATGTTTCTCTGCCCATGGATCAACCAGCTCTAGGTTACACAATCACAATATAGAATAAGCAGGAAAATGAAGAACAATAATAGAGCAAATAATAATAAATAAATGAGTCTAAAATTGTAAAAGAAAAAATATAACAAAAAAATAAAATGAAAGTTATATTACCAAAAGAACAAAAATGACTAATTTCAATAACTTTCTTAATAGGTGTACAAATACTGGGTGATGAAAGAAGCAATCCAGTGGACAAACATAAACATAAAAATACTGTAGATTGAAAAACATGTATCTAAAGAGAAAATGAATTATTTTAAACAGAAAAAGTACCCATCAAAGGATATCCAAACAGCATAATAACAAGGAGTATTAATAGGAAAATAAACACAAGTAAAAGAAATGCATACATAAAAAATGTTGAAAAATAGTAAGATACAATGTAGGTCACATAGCAATACCATTAATATAAAAATAACATACAGTAAATAATTTAAGTAATTGAACAGGGGGAAGAATTTTAATAGAATACCCAAATATATTTACCAAAAAAGGAAACAATGGGAGCGCTGCTGCCTCGCAGTAAGGAGACCCGGGTTCGTTTCCCAGGTCCTCCCTGTGTGGAGTTTGTATGTTCTCCTCGTGTCTGCGTGGGTTTCCTCCGGGTGCTCCAGTTTCCTCCCACAGTCCAAAGACATGCAGGTTAGGTGCATTGGTGATTCTAAATTGTCCCTAGTGTGTGCTTGGTGTGTGTGTGCCCTGTGGTGGGCTGGCGCCCTGCCCAGGGTTTGTTTCCTGCCTTGCGCCCTGTGTTAGCTGGGATTGGCTCCAGCAGACCCCCGTGACCCTGTAGTTAGGATATAGCAGGTTGGATAATGGATGGATGGATGGAAACAATGGGAGAAAAAGTCATTTTCAATACAGCAAGATGCACTTACAGTACAGAATATGGAATAATTTATCCACATTCAAATAAAAGTGAAAAACAGAAGGAACGGAGTATTATGAAAACAATGAATGTAATAATGATTTGTTAGCAAAGTGAATTGTCCAATTCATGCTTAATTTTAAAATTGGCACATGTTAAACTCTTTAAAGAGCTTTCATTTCAACTTAATGACTGTTATGTGTTATAAAGGACAATGCACATGGTTGGGTGGCCCAGCTGGGATGGTGCACGGTTCCTTACCTAGACAGGAGGCCAGGCCATTTGAAGGTCAAGAGGGACAGACTGAGTGTATGGCCAGGAGGCCAGTGTGACAGAAGAACTAGGGGTGACAACTGGCCAGGGCTACATACTCTCCTAATACATTAAATAGCAGCATCCCTGGGCAGCGCTACCTGTATGGACACCTTCAAGGTATGCTGGGAACTGTAGTCCCATGGTTCAGAGGGTGCTGTGAAGGATTGTAATCCCTATTCTTGACCTGGACATGCTTCCATCAGGCTATGCCTTAGCATCAGAAGTACACCCTGGTCTAAGGTAAAGGAAACTGCTCAACCTGATTCAAGGCAAGTAGGAGTCTGGAAAGGAGCCGGACAATACTTGCCTTAGAGGAGTGGAGGAATAAATGAGAGAGAAAGAGGGAGGAGAATAGAATATTTGTAAAGACATATAAAATCCTTATTGTGAGGTACTTTAGTTAATAAACCTGTTTTATTTGAACCCAGGACTTGTGTAGTGTGGTTGTGTTTGATCAGATGGTATAAGGATGAGACCAATTATAACATGCAGCTGATTCCATACAATAGCATACTTTGTCCTGAAGAAGAGGTGTCCACCTCAAAATGCATTGGCTAGCATACCATATTGATTTGCTAAGATACCAGTGAAAGCACAGCTATAAAACATGCCAAGTGATCTTCAAAACTTTTAAGATGTGCCAGTTTATAAGTTGAGGACAAATATATTTAATACAACTTCTTTTTTCTTTTTTTTTTCCTTTTGCAATTTGTAGACTCATTTATCAACTTAATTTTTGCTCAATTATTGTTCTTAGTTTGTTTGCTTCTTCTGTATTGTTGCAATTATCTGTATAAATAGTAAGCAGGTTCATTTTTATATCTTTTGGATTGCATGGTTATTTGTTTGGGTTACACAATCACACCATACAGTACACAGAGGCAGCTGGCTTAGCATAGTCTTCTGGAAAACCATTTGTTTTCAGTTCCATAATACTGTTTATTTATTAAATGGACCTCCATATATTATTTATAACAGCTATCATTTTAGTGAAATATTTATTATCAACTAAAGTCGTAGCATACATTCATCTGTCAAAAAATAGAGTAGGAATGTTTAGCTAGATTAAAAAAAATAGCATTAGATATTTCTGTAGTAAACAAAATGTGCTTGTTTTCATAAGTAGGTGCTTGCTTAGAATTGCTTCGTCTTTGATATGGCATTCTCCTTAGTTTTTTGATCAAAGATCTATTATTTTACTGCTCTGTTTTAACCATCCATCCAGTATTTCAAGTCAGGGTCTTTATTTTGGCATCATCAGGCACAAAGTGGGATCCAACCTTGGAGAGGGTTCTAATCCGTCACAGGGCCCATAAATAATTATGGGTGTTTTAAATCCTAGAAGAGCCACAGTAGTTGGAAATTTATACCCATCTGTTTTCTGAAAACAGAACATAGCACTGACTCCTCATGGGCCCAGTGTCCTGGGTCTGAATGTTTGCATGTTCTTCCCCCATGTGTTAAGTTTTCCTTCTTACATCCCTGGAGATGTGCCAATTAGGAAAATCATTGAGTCCAAGTTACCCTGTGTGGATGTGCATTTAAATATGTCCAGTGATGCACTGGCACCCTGTTCAAGGGTGTTTCCTGCCTTGTTCCCAACGCTGCTCAGTCCTAATGGTGACCCTGAATTGGATTAAGCAGGTTGGAGAATATTATTTTTTTTCTGAAGTCACATTTTCTACTCCAAATTTACCAAGAATAATAGTCTCATCCCTTTTGAATCAGCCCCAGGGAGTACAGCTCTTTAGTAATCCACTGCAGGACACCTTAATTTTCTCACACTATTCCAAATTAGATTCAACGGTCAACCTAAATGCATGTTTTCAGAATGTGGACAGAAACCAGAATCCCCAGAGGAAACCTCCACTAGCATGGAAGGAATCCACAAACACCACATGGAGAAGGAAGCCAATAACAGAATGAGAGTCAGAGTACTGTGAAGTGTGGCAAAGCTGCCTTCTGCTGTGCTGAAATCTTCCACTGCAACTTGTTTCTGTATTCAGTTCCTTTTTTTATAGCATTCTTCCACTGATGATTACACAGGGTGATGAATATATTTAAGTACTGTATGCAGTTACAATCAATTACACTACTGTATTAAACCATCCATTCATTAATTTTCTAACCCTCTTAACCTGACCGCACATTAAACAACTTCTAGCCAGCAGTGAAGTTAAACTTGATGACCAGAGTTGCTCATCGCCCGAGGAGGTTAAAGTTCATGACTATATAAGATACAACAAATTACATGACTCCGTGACAGCTTTCCAGCACAGTTTCACATTTCCAAAGTATTGCAAGTTCGCCTCTTTTCCTGACAGCCAATAATCTACTCATTGACTGCCAGTGCTGCATGAATGCTTTCCAGGTCTTGCAAGTTCAGCCACAGTCTTGACCTTTTTATGCCATTTTGTGGCGTTACATAAAACACAAGACATCAGATAGACAAGCTTTTCTTCTGTTTTCAGAGTCCAAAACACACAACTCCCCTATTTCTTTTCATGGATTGCACTGACCACTCATTAGTGCTCAACTGTCACACACACTGCCCCTGCCCTTATAACTTAAAGACAAAGTCAAAAAAGTGTTAGACTAAGTAACTGGGGATGTCTAACTATACGATTGGCCTTCACAGGAATGCACTACAACAAATGAAGTCTGCAACTAAAAACTGCACGAAGAATCATATAGTGTGAGGAGGCCTTTAGTTAACTAGAGTGTCCCAAGGGGATCTGAGGCTTATCCCAGCAATAACTGATGAGCTGAATGAGTCTTCTCTTATTTTGGTAGTTAGGTTGCTCTAAAATTTGGAGGACCTGTGGTCTTAAAGCTACATTGATTTTGTTTATCCTTCATATTCTAAGCAGGTGATCACAATGTATGCTCTAGTGTGTCAACTTCAGTTAGTTCTGTATCATCCAAGGATTGGACATAAGAGAAAAACATTGCTCAGGTGTCTCAGTGCATGAAAGTGTGGTCATGGATAGAGAGAGCACTTACCTGTAAGCAGTTCTCTGCTTGAAAAATCTATGGCCACTTACAGATCATGGAAGATCCTCACTTGGACTGGTTCATGGAGTTGTTGAAAGTGAGGCATATGAGATAGTGGGGAAGGTCAGATCAATGGCATTGGAGGTTGGCCAAGGAAGGAGACACAGGTTTCAGCTGCAGAAAAACAAATAGTACTTTTAAGGGTTACCTTCTGCCAGCATTGTCTGAATGACAATTTGAGGTAAGGTAGTTTGACTCAATAATTATGGAGCTGGAGAATGGCAGTGTGTTTAATGTTGATTAACATGTGCAAGTATAAATTTCACTGTACACATGGCAACAGTGACCCTGCATACCTTATTGCCCTGGTGCATTGTGGTAGTGACAGGTAGAACGAGGCAGCAGAAGCAACAACTCTAGTCCACAGTCTATCTAACAAGAATATCAAGCTCGCCTGGTGTTTTAATTTGAACCTACAATGTTTCTTGGCCACAGTCCAATGTCTGTAATCATAAGGAAATATTAGGTAAACAATGTTACATAAGTCATCTGTTAGGTCATGGGGAACAAGAATGAATGAAAACACAAAACCTCATCTGATTAAATAGAACACACAAATCAACTGCCTCAGTGTCCTGCTTACTCCTTAAAGCTTTCTTGAAACATTGCATTTTCAGTTTATTTAAGGCTTGTATGAAAGACCATTCTCACACATTCAGGAGTCAGTTGCATTTAATGCATACTTGGATAGTTTAAAAAGCATATACTACAAAAAACAATATCTATGTAAATCTGAGTTAATATGCAGCCTCTGCCCCTTTTATATTCTGTTTTTAATGAAAAAGAAAACAAAAAACACAACAACCGACAGATGAACATCTCTTCCATTTGTGAGTTTGAGAACATGCATGTTCCTTATTCCTCATTGCTACATGTTTTTCCAGCTGAATGCTCATTGGTTGTCAGTTCTCCTGCATGCCTAGCCTGCCTCTCCAACTAACGAGAAAATTAAACCTCTTTGATTTTATCGGAGTGAGTCACAAACAAGTTGGTAAAGTCATAAGGTATGTCACCTTAGGTGGTAGTCATCATGGGAGTGTACCACCAACTGCCTGTGACTGGCTAAAATTATGTAAATGGAGGTTAAGACTATAAATTGGTGGAAGTCACCTAATGTGACAAGGGCGTTGTGTGATGGGCTTGGGAGAGATTTTCAATGATTAAACAATAAATGATGTGACGTGCAGGTCACTATAAGTAACTTCTGAAGATTGAATAAAGGGTAGGCTATGCAACTCCTTTCTGGCAATGAAGAACTCTACAGTCATGGCCAAAAGTTCTGAGAATGACACAAATATTAATTTCCACAAAGTTTGCTGCCTCCGTTTTTATGATGGCAATTTGCATATATTTCAGAATGTTATGAAGTGTGATCAGATGAATTCCAATTAATTGCAAAGTCCCTCTTTGCCATGAGAATGAACTTAATCCTAAAAAACCCACTTCCACTGCATTTCAGCCCTGCCACAAAAGGACTTGCTGACATCATTTCAGTGATCCTCTCATTAACACAGGTGAGAGTGTTGACGAGGACAAGGCTGGAGATCACTCTGTCATGCTGATTGAGTTAGAATAGAGAGATTCAGTTGTTGTAAAGAAGGCTTCAGGGCGCCCAAGAAAGTCCAGCAAGTGTCAGGGCCATCTCCTAAAGTTGATTCAGCTGCGGGACCAGGGCACCATCAGTGCAGAGCTTGCTCAGGAATGGCAGCATGAAGGTGCGAGTGCACAGTAAGGTGAAGACTTTTGGAGGACGGCCTGGTATCAAGATGGGCAGCAAAGAAGTCACTTCTCTCCAAGAAAACATCAGAGACAGACTGATAGTCAGAAAGGGGATTCATCAGAGAAAATGACTTTACCCTAGTCTTCACCAGTCCAATCCCTGTACCTTTTGCAGAATATTTGGGGTATCCTGCCAACAGTAAAGCTTCCTGAGACCATTCATGTGTAGGGTTGCTTCTCAGCCATGGGAGTGGGCTCACTCACAATTTTGTCTAAGAACACGGCCCTGAATAAAGAACGGTACCCAAACATCCTCAGAGAGCAACTTCTCCCAACCAGCCAAGAACAGTTTGGTGATGAACAAGGCCTTTTCCAGCAGGATAGAGTACCGTGTCATAAGGCAAAAGCGATAACTAAGTGGCTCTGGGAACAAAACATCGAAATTTTGGGCCCATGGCCAGGAAACTCCCAAGACCTTTATCCCATTAAGAACTTGTGGTCAATTCTCAGGAGGAAGGTGGACAAACAAAAACCCACAAATTCTGACAAACTCCAAGCATTGATAATGCAAGAAGGGGCTGCCATCAGTCAGCATTTGGCCCAGAAGTTGCTTGAAAGCATGCCAGTTCGAATTGCAGAGGCACTGAAAAAGAAAGGCCAACACTGCAGATATTGACTCTTTGCATAAACTTAATGTAACCCTCTTTAATAAAACCCCTGTGTGCGTCCAGGTGTCCGTGTGTGTGTCTTCTGGTGAAATGCCCATATGCTGGGCCGCACATGTTCAGTCTCTCCCTGTGCAGAGAGTGAGACATACACACACACACACACACACAGGCGCGCGCGTGCATCGTTGCAATGTTACTTGGTGGTTTATTAAATTACGGATTTTTCAAATGTTCATTTTTTTTCCCTGTGCTTAAAAGTTATTTTTAAAAAACAAAGTGTTTTTAGGGAGGGGTTCATAGCGCTACAGCGCAAACTCTTGCAGTGTTAGTTTTCTCTGTTGTTCAAGGTTTTCTCAGTGTTATTCAATGTTTTTACATATAGTTTACTATTACACTGTGCATTCTATGGTATAATTAACTATATTTTTGCTTAAAAACTTTAAAAAAAATATATTTACATACAGTTCATACATTCTGGAACGGATTAATTGTATTTACAATCCTATGGAGGAATTACTTTGGTTCACGACCAAATTGAGTTTTGGAACGAATTATGGTCGTGAACCGAGGTTCCACTGTATTACTGTCTGACAAAATTACAGGCATTTTACGGAAATACAAACCAGTATTACTGCGAGAGAAAATTAAAGGCACACAATACAGTGACGCATATTACAGCCACATACAAGGTCCCTTGCCATTTAATACAGACTGTTCATACTAATGTTTATGCACTACTGTTCTAGCGCCCGTTATTGTAACAGGCTTAATGTCTAGTTGTCAACAAAAGCCTTTGAAACTTATGAAATGATTGTAATTATACTACAGTATACCACAGAAACATCTGACAAAAAGATCTAAAAACACTGAAGCAACAAACTTTGTGAAAAACAAATCCTTGTGTCATTCTCAAAATGTTTGTCCATGACTGTAAAAATGATATCAAAAAGAAATTCTGCCTTTAAACTGTACATATATACATAACCACACCTACTTAATCCAATTCAGTGTTGCTGTGAGGCAAAAGTCTATTGCAGCAGCACCACCAAGGCAAGCGTATGAAGCAACCCTGGGCAGTGAACCAGTTAATTGTAGGGTACACATTCACACTGGAGTCATCTACAATCACCAGTACTAAACAGACATGTTTTACAGAAGAATGTGAAAACTCCAGACAGGGAGAGACTAGGCATGAGACAGCAACACTAACCACTGTGCCGTCACGTTGTCATCTGCCTTTATCAGAATATAAGTAAAGATTCACAAGATTCCTAAATACAAAATTATTTTGTTAAATGAATTTGTTTAAAACTCTTAGAAAAACATGTCTTCAGAAAACAGAATATCAGAAGGGAAAAAAAAGTCAGAGAGTAGCAAAACTTTAATACGTCATTAAATGTTCCATACAAAAAAGAATGTTATTACAACATTAAACTGGTAAAACAAAAACAAAAATCTGGGTTCTTTTTTTGTTTTAAATGCAAGTGGGTGCAATGTCAATATTAAAAAAAAAATAAATAAATAAGACCAGTAAGAATGTCAAAAAAATAAACTCCTTCATAAAAATACTTCCAAGTCTGTCTTCTGAAAAGTCAGGCAGGTCATCAAGTTTTAATTAATGTGGAGCTGAGAAATTAACAGCCAAGCACTCTTTACAGACAAAAGATGTTAACATTTCTCCAAAATGTTATTTCCAAACAGTTTTCTTAAATTAAACTATGACAAGAGGATTTACATTTTGTCTAATGTCATATAATCATGCATTGCAGAACAACATAATTAAGACAAAACAATAATCATTTTATATTGATCTGTACATCGGTCACAATTGTACCCTTTTTTTAACCTTCTCTTCGATGGCTCCCTGGGTAACATTCACTTTATAGGCATTATTAATCTAATTATCATCATGTAACAAGAGGTAAGCTATGTTAAGTGCCAAGCTAACTGCCATGTGCACGAGTGCTATCTGAAGTATACATTCCCCCTCTACATTAGCTGACCCTTTCAGATGCTTATGCAGGCAAGTCACCAGGGGGTGAAGAGGCAAAGCCTTCCATTCTGGTGACAAGTCAAGTCTAAGGCTATGTTCTGAATAGATCAGGGTATGTCTGTTAATTCACTCACTGCTGAGCCAATGCTGAAGTGATTTTTAAATTAGGGTTCATACAATGTTAGTGTGTGGACGTGTCCTCCATAGGTTTCTGCTATTCGCAGCAAATACTGTAGGGAACAATGCCAGTTCTGTAGTTAACCATTAGAGCCTAAGAATAATAAAATGCTACTCCTTAAGATAAAGTGCCAAGGACTTGAGTCTTCATATCTTACCAGTTAGCCTACTTCTCTCAATATTACTCATTAATCATCTTCTCCTTCCTTACTGAATAAAACTTGCTCAGCCAGCTCAATTTTTTTCTCTCTTGAACGGTTTTCATTCTGTTAGGAATAATTACTTATTGAGCACCTCTGATTTAAAAAAAAATAGTGATTCTTGTATATTTTTTAAAAATTTTCTGTTCCTCAAATTTCACAAATCATGTTGGAGATCAGTAGTGGCTGAATTTGTCCTGCCTCTTGGTGCAAATGTGAGGTGTAATGGACTGAAGTTCATTCAATGCACTTGTGCTCTCTTCCTATTGCACAAACTGTGTTTTTGGCGCAGCAACTTTCATCAGACTCGTCAGCCTTCAAGTCAACAGACATTTCCTATGTATACTCTTCTGTACCACTTTTAAGTGGGATATTCCGTGCTACCTCTGCAAAGAGGTTGTGGGTATGAGTAACACAGTTATTACAAATACTTTTATAATGAAAATATGTAAAAAGTTTAGACCAGATACATTACTGTTCTGACTTTAAAATGTATATATATATAAACAACAGGGATCAGCAATTATTTTGATAAAAAAAAAATTAAGGCACCAGTAATAATTCCTAAAAATAATGGGGGTGGGGTTAGAAAAAGGACAAAAGTCAGGATCCCATAAACCAAACAGAAACAACCCAAAAGTAAATGACATCCACCCAATAATTTGTAAATGAATGCATGTAAAACCACCAGAACCCTAAGATTTCTATCAAAGGTAAATTATTTTGTTTGGTGGTTAGGAGTTATAATTGTTTCACACTGGAGACTTTTACAATACCAGAATTTTTAGTTGTTTATCTAACTAAACAATGGAGAGCACAATGCAATCCAATTCCCTTTCTTTACTATCCAGTGATGTAATTTATGTGTGGCAAGTTACTCTGTGCGATAGTCAAATTGTAACTGATGTTTGTGGCCACTTCTCACCAAGCTTTATATCAGCACGTGCAGACTGCAGAGTTTTTATACACCAATTCAATATGGTGTGGCCTACACTTTCCCTTTGGGGGTTGCGACCCTTAAGATACCTTAACTTTTACAGTATTGATGTACTTTGATATCTCAGTGTGTAACAGGACAAAAATACAACACTCAGTTAACAGTGTCTTTTTTTCGTCTGAATGGGGACTTAAGTCGTTTCCAGACTGAGGCATGTTTCCGATTCTTCCTCTCCAGCGCAAGGACAGCTTCTTTATCACGCTGACGGATCTGTCGTACGAGAGCAATGAACACATCATCTATGTAGTGCCGTAAAGCAGCTGAAGTCTCAAAGAAGGGACAGCTGAACTCCCTGGCCAGTCCTCGGCCCTCGTCTGTGGATACCTGTGGAGCATAGCAGCATATTAGTCACACAATTGTAACTACAGCAGCACATAAAAAAAAAAAAAGTTGAGAGTTAAGCAATGGGAATGTGCATAAATACCTAAAATATACCAACTCTACTGTACTTTCCACTGAATAAAATAGTTTCAGAATGATTTAGACATACTGCATATCAGTCTATGGTAATTATGCACCATAAAAGATCTCCAAATCATGAGTAAGCAACCTGCAAATGTCTCCCATATGACAATAAAAAAAAAATCCTGAGTTATAATTTTGTAAGCAACCTTCAATAAATACAGAAAGCTTACTTTTTACCATACTTAAACTTGTTTCTGGAGATTAATTCACTTTCACAAGAAAACACAAATAATTTGAGATGAAAAATAATATTACAAATCATTACAACCTACAACAATTGTGCTGAATTTAAACAGAAAAGAAGTGCTATGAAAAGTTACGTTACCTGTATGTATTCCGTTCATAATCAGTACAATTAAATGAAAAAAAACTTAACGTGCTGTCTTTCACATTGCATGTTATATCACATCCACATGAAGATAATGGAAATAAATTGATCTTAATATCTAAATGCAGGGTTTTTATTACATATAAAACAGACACGACTCTACAAGTTCACAATTTTAGAGGCAGTAGTCTCTCTCCACCCCTCTCCATCAGGTTTCAGGCTGTTAGCTATTCCAACTAATTTATGAAATTTTAATGATTAATTGTGAATTCTTGAATTTCAAGTACATTATGCTTTCACTTTCATGTTTCTCCATGGTGCCACAAAACAGTTCTACATAATCCTGCATTAGCAAATATCTTACATATTACTGCCTCTACAGAAGACGAGAGGAAAATACACACCAACAACAGCAAAAGAGAACTGTGACGAGAAAAAAAGGTATGCGACGTATTGCAGTTAAATGGATCATTTCAACATCAACCAAGTATCTGAGGCAAGATCAAAACATGCAGGTGGACGGTAGTTCATCTTTACCAGGGCTTACACTCTCCTGAGGCGCCCCTGCACTGCCTTACTAGCATATGCAGGTCCTCTCCTGCTGCCAGTGTGTTGTTGTTTCCCTTCCTCCTACTTTGCTGCAGTCCCACAGTGCTATTACTCCTGTAATCCTCCTGCCAGTCAGCAGGTTATTTTTATATTCGTCAGCAAACAATTTTATTTAAAGGTGGTAGGTGTGCAAATGGTGCCTACCATGTCCTTTTTCACCACAAAATAATTTTGAAGGACCAATCTTCCTCAACCAGCATTAGATACACATCCATTCTACAGAAAAAACGATATTCAGCTTATGGAGTCACTAATTCCATAATTTGGGGAAATCAGTAGAGGTCCTTTTCTCTCTCTTCTTTTCAGTAGACTAGATTAATGTAATGCACTCCTCTCAGGACTACCCAAAAAAGACATAAATCACTTGCAACGAGTGCAGAATACAGCTGCTAGAATCCTAACTAGGAAAAGAAAATCTGAACACATTTCTCCAGTTTTGATGTCACTACACTGGTTGCCTGTGTCATTCAGGATTGACTTTAAAATACTGCTTATGGTTTATAAAGCCTTAAATAATCTCGCTCCATCTTATATATCAGAATGCCTGACACGTTATATTCCAAATCGTAACCTTAGATCTTCAAATGAGTGTCTCCTTATAATTCCAAAAGCTAAACTTAAAAGAAGTGGTGAGGCGGCCTTCTGCTGCTATGCACCTAAAATCTGGAATAGCCTGCCAATAGGAATTCACCAGGCAAATACAGTGGAGCACTTTAAAAAACTGCTAAAAAACACATTTCTTTAACATGGCCTTTTTATAACTTCACTTTAACTTAATACTGATACTCTGTATATTCAATTCATCATAATAACTATTCATAGTGGCTCCAAAATCCGTACTGACCCCAACTCTCTCTTCTGTTTCTTTTTCCGGTTTCTTTGTGGTGGCGGCCTGCGCCACCACCACCTACTCAAAGCATCATGATGCTCCAACATTGATGGACTGAAAGCCAGAAGTCTACGTGACCATCATCATCAAGTCCTTCCATGAAAACCCTAAATACAAAGAGGACTGTTTGATTTATGTTAGGTAGATTGCCCAGAGGGGACTGGGCGGTCTTGTGGTCTGGAACCCCTACAGATTTTAGTTTTTTTCTCCAGCCTTTGGAGTTTTTTTTTTTTTTTGTTTTTTTCTGTCCACCGTGGCCATTGGACCTTACTTCTTCTATGTTAATTAATGTTGACTTATGTTCATTTTTTATTGTCTTCTATTTTTCTATTCTTCATTTTGTAAATCACTTTGAGCTACATTTTTTGTATGAAAATGTGCTATATAAATAAATGTTGTTGTTGTTTAGTGTCCAGTCTCTCATAAAACTCATCATATGCACCTTATCTTTAGCCTTTGCCACCTCTCTTTTCACCTTATGCCTTATCTCCTTTTACTTCTCTCAGCCTCTTCATCACTCTGACTATCCCACTTCTTTGCCAACCTCTTGCACATAGGATATAATCCACCTGTGTGCATCTTTCTCCACTGTTGTACATCAATCCTGTGTTCCTCCCTCTTTTTAAAATATGTATTCACCACAGCCATGTCCATCCTTTTTGCAAAACTCACTACCGTGTGATCTTCAGCATTTTTTCTTTCTTGACACCATACCTACTCATCACCTCCTCATCCCCTTGGCCCCCTTCACCAACATCTCCGTTGAAATCCGCTCCAATCACCACTCTTTCCCTTGGGATCACTATCCACCACTTCATCCAACTCACTCAAACATTTTTATATGCACTTACAAGTCATCATACCTTCAATTTCTAGCTTTATAAATCATCACTCACTCCAACACTCACTTTTCACCTCCAAAACACTCTTGACATACTGTTCCTTTAGGAAAACCCCTACCCCATTTCTCCTCCAACCCCATCATGGTAGAACAATTTGACCCCCTCCCCCACCCAATACACCTGGCCTTACTCCCATCTGGTCTCTTGTACGCACAATATATCAATCTTCCTTCTCTCCATCATATCGACTAACTCTCTCTCTTTGCCGGTCATACTACCAACATTCCTACCCTCACTTCCACTCTCTTAATGTTCCTCCTCTCCTCCTGCCTCCGGACATGCCTTCCCCCTCTTTTTATCCTTCAGCCAATAGTAGCCCAATTTCCCCTAGCAACCCTGTTGGCTATGAGTACTGGTGTTGGCTGTTGTTAACCTGGGCCTGAACTGATCCAGTATGAAAATCTGTATGGTTGCCCGCACATTTGCTATAATTGTACATCGGATGTCCTTCCCAATGTAACCCTCCTCTTTTATCTGGGTTTGGGGCCAGCGCAAAGAAACACACTGGTTGGTGTATCGATTCTGTTATACTTCGTAAAATTTGGCATTTCACAGATGACACAGCAGCAAAAAGAATAAAAAAAAGAACTGGACACCCTTCAGAACTCGGCAAACACCTGGAAAATGCAGTTTATTATACAAATGTGCAAAGTGCTAAACATGAGCAAAAGAACAATTATAAATACAAGATGGGAAACGCCATATGGTAAGCAAGCTTAGAAAAGGAATTAGGGGTTTACATCGACACAACATTATCAACAACTATTAAAGTAATTAAAAAGGCAAATAAAATATTGTATTATATAATGAAAACTGTTGAATAAGACAAGGGAGTAAGAGTAAGAACACATTTGTTCAGAGGAGAGCAACCAAGTGAATCCCAGGCCTTAAGGACATGTCCTACTCTGACAGACTCAGAGAATTAAACTTGTTAGTCTTGACCAGAGGAGTCTGTGTGGGGACCTAATCCAGGTATTTAAAAATCAAAAGGCACTGGTAAAGTAAATCCAACAACATTCTTTCGGATTAACAGTGAATCACATCCTTGAGGACATCAGTGGAAGTTAAGGGGAACTGCATTTACAACTTGAGCCTGGAAGTACTTCTTTAGGCAAAGAGTTTTAGGACTCTGAAGCAAACTACAGAGACACGTAGTTAAAGCAGAAACCTTGACAACCTTTAAGAAGAATCTGTACGAGATACAGTGCATCCAGAAAGTATTCACAGCGCATCACTTTTTCCACATTTTGTTATGTTAGAGCCTTATTCCAAAATGGATTAAATTTTTTTTTTCCACAGAATTCTACAATACCCCATAATGACAACGTGGAAAAAGATTACTTGAGGTTTTTGCAAATTTATTAAAAATAAAAAAAATGAGAAAGCACATGTACATTGTGCTACATGTGAATACATGTAGTATTCACAGCCTTTGCCATGAAGCTCAAAATTGAGCTCAGGTGCATCCTGTTTCCCCAGATCATCCTTGATGTTTCTGCAGCTTAATTGGAGTCCACCTCTGGTAAATTCAGTTGATTGGACATGATTTGGAAAGGCACACACCTGTATATACTGTATAAGGTCCCACAGTTGACAGTTCATGTCAGAGCACAAACCAAGCATGAAGTCAAAGGAATTGTCTGTAGACCTCCGAGACAGGATTGTCTCAACGCACAAATCTAGAGAAGGTTACAGAAAAATTTCTGCTGCTTTGAAGGTCCCAATGAGCACAGTGGCCTCCATCATCCATAAGTGGAAGAAGTCTTAGTGGAGTGACTCTTCCTAGAGCTGGCTGGCCATCTAAACTAAGCAATCGGGGGAAAAGGGCCTTAGTCAGGGAGGCAACCAAGAACCTGGTGGTCACTCTGTCAGAGCTCCAGAGGTCATCTGTGGAGAGAGGAGAACCATCTCTGCAGAAACCCACAAATCAGGCCCGTATGGCAGAGTGGCCAGACGGAAGCCACTCCTTAGTAAAAGGCACATGGCAGCCCGCCTGGAGTTTGCCAAAAGGCACCTGAAGGACTCTCAGACCATGAGAAACAAAATTCTCTGGTCTGATGAGACAAAGATTGAACTCTTTGGTGTGAATTCCAGGCGTCACATTTGGAGGAAACCAGGCACCGCTCATCACCAGGCCAATACCATCCCTACAGTGAAGTGTGGTGGTGGCAGCATTATGCTGTGGGGATGTTTTTCAGCGGCAGGGACTGGGAGAGTAGTCAGGATAAAGGGAAAGATGACTGCAGCAATGTACAGAGACATCCTGGATGAAAACCTGCTCCAGAGCGCACTTGACCTCAGACTGGGGCGATGGTTCATCTTTCAGCAGGACAACGACCCTAAGCACACAGCCAAGATATCAAAGGAGTGGCTTCAGGACAACTCTGTGAATGTCCTTGAGTGGGCCAGCCACAGCCCAGACTTGAATCCGATTGAACATCTCTGGCGAGATCTTAAAATGGCTGTGCACCGATGCTTCCCATCCAACCTGATGGAGCTTGAGAGGTGCTGCAAAGAGGAATGGGCGAAACTGGCCAAGGATAGGTGTGCCAAGGTTGTGGCATCATATTCAAAAAGACTTGAAGCTGTAATTGCCGCCAAAGGTGCATCGACAAAGTATTGATAAAGGCTGTGAATACATTATGTACATGTGATTTCTCCGTTTTTTTTTTTTATTTTTAATAAATTTGCAAAAACCTCAAGTAAACTTTTTTTACGTTGTCATTATGGGGTGTTGTGTGTAGAATTCTGAGGAAAAAAATGAATTTAAGCTATTTTGGAATAAGGCTGTAACATAACAAAATGTGAAAAAAGTGATGCGCTGTGAATACTTTCCGGATGCACTGGGACAGCTTAGCTATTGGCTAAACAAATGGGATTGAAGGTTTCCTTTCATTTGTCAAATTTCTTATAATTCTAAATAATTATAAGTGAAGTGAATACCTTTAGAATCAGTTGTTTTACTGCATTACTACTAAACATTGTTTTCACCTTGAATTTTGGTTTTAAGTAGGTAAATAGCAAATTAGCAAAAGTACCCCTACCCCCAAAAGAGATGCCATTTTATAACAAGTGTAAAATGTCAAAAAGATCAGTTGAATGGGTTCTTTAACATTGTGTCACTTGCTAAAACAAGAAAAAAAAAGCACACGATTTCCTTTACTCATCTTATTATGTTAATGGTGATACACATCAGTTGGCTTTTTCTACATATTTAGCATTTTTTTTTATTTTCACACTGCAAAGCAAAAATTCATGTTAATTTATGGCACTAAACAGCATTTGAGCTGATTTAATAAACACTTAACAATTCAATCTGGCCAATATCACAGACAGTGGTTAGTGCTGCTTTTGCTTCCAGAATATGGTCCTTGGTTCGATTCTTTCAATAAACAGACTTTTTATTGTAGTCCCCAATGATGCCCAGATAGTTTAAAACTACCGGGATCCGTGTAATTGGAAAAGACTGGATGAAAGAACAGTTCTGCCAGGTTAATGTCCCCATCTTTCTGCCATTGAACCACCTCCCACTACTTCAACTAGGAATACAAAAATAACATTCTCAAGCCCACTTAATCTAAGCACGTCATTCTGCAGTAGTACTTACTTAATAATGAATAACAGCTTTTTTTAAACCATGTTTATCAAACTTGAATAGGAATTTTAATGTTTTTATATTATTATGCTGTATTATTTTATTACAGAATGTAAAGCAAATGTATAATTTACCAGCAGAGTGCCACATTTGCCCAATATCCATAATGGTCCATGGCTACAATAAAGTTTGCCTTCCTTACTCAATGAATAAAAGCTTTTTTTTTTTTAAAACATGTTTCTCAAACTTGAATAGGAATTTTAATGTTTTTATATTATTATGCTGTATTATTTTATTATAGAATGTAAAGCAAATTAAAATTCAAACAGTGCATAAAAAACTGACAATTTATAGTATTAGTTTCATTCTTTCAATTTTAGGTGCATTTGCATATAATGCACAAACCACCTATTGCAATAGCCATGTCTGCCTGTCCGCATTAAACAACTGTTGAAATGTGGCACACTTATTCTTCAAGATTTGTCAAGACGGTTCAATTTTAGTTGAGATATCTCAAACAACTTTTATGAACCTGTTTATCGTAAAATGGAGAAATATTTTGAGTGACTTCAACTACAAATCAGTTCACTGTTTCAATTCTACCTTGACAATAGTTACAACAACTTGAATATATTGTAGATTTCCCTATTTTTCGCCTCTGACAGCTGCTAAAGATGGCAACCAGATCCCCAGTAAAAGTTAATGAAACACCAGTGGTTAGTGTAAGCAAGTTAGGGATGCACTGTTGCTGGTTGATTGCATGCGCACAGGACTCTGCTTCCAGAATATGGTCCTTGATTCGATTCTTTCAATAAAGAGACTTTTTATTCTTGTCCCCAATGATGCCCAGATAGTTTACTGCTACCAGGATCCATGTAATTAGAAAAGGCTGGATGAAAGAACAGTTCCGCCAGGTTAATGTCCCCATCTTCCTGCCATTGAACTATCCCACCTCCCACTACTTCAACTAGGAATACAAAAATAACATCCTCAAGCCCACTTAAACTAAGCACATCATTCTGCAGTAGTACTTACTTAATAATGAATAACAGCTTTTTTTAAACCATGTTTATCAAACTTGAATAGGAATTTTAATGTTTTTATATTATTATGCTGTATTATTTTATTACAGAATGTAAAGCAAATGTATAATTTACCAGCAGAGTGCCACATTTGCCCAATATCCATAATGGTCCATGGCTACAATAAAGTTTGCCTTCCACTTCTGTTATTCCCCACCATTTGTCATAACTGAATAGCTTTGCAAGTCCTATTTCATAAAAACTACTCTGGCCTGACATGCTCAACAAAAAAAAAAGGAAAAAGTGTTTTTTTTACAAATTACATTAATTGGAAATTCCAAAATATTTAGGAGGGGGGGGGGTGTGCATGTGAGAGAGTGTGGTCTTTGTGATAGACTAGACACTTGTCTACACCCGTTTTTAGCTTTTTGTTTAATCCTGGTGATATAGTGTTTGGCCCTCACTCTCCTGAAATGTAATGAGAAAAAGTTCTAGAACCTGCCCAGTGAATTCAGTCTATTGATGGCCACAGTGCTTGCACAGCTCTTCGAATGCAACCGAATGTTACACCATCCTTGCATTTTCTAATTGCTTATTCCAGTACAGAGTTGCAAGTGGCCAGACCCAGTTCTGGCAGTATCAGATGCTGGACACAAACCAGTCCTATACCAAAGTCTATCTCAGTGCACAAACATACACTCAACAACATGCAAATACAGTCATATGAAAAAGTTTGGGAACCCCTCTTAATTCTTTGGATTTTTGTTTATCATTGGCTGAGCTTTCAAAATAGCAACTTCCTTTTAATATATGACATGCCTTATGGAAACAGTAGTATTTCAGCAGTGACATTAAGTTTATTGGATTAACAGAAAATATGCAATATGCATCATAAAATTAGACAGGTGCATAAAATTTGGGCACCCCAACAGAGATATTACATCAATACTTAGTTGAACCTCCTTTTGCAAATAGAACAGTCTCTAGACGCCTCCTATAGCCTTTGACGAGTGTTTGGATTCTAGATGGAGAAATTGTTGACCATTCTTCCATACAAAGTCTCTCCAGTTCAGTTAAATTTGATGGCTGCTGAGCATGGACAGCCTGCTTCAAATCATCCCATAGATTTTCGATTATATTGAAGTCCGGACACTGTGACAGCCATTCCAGAATATTGTACTTCTCCCTCTGCATGAATGCCTTTGTAGATTTCGAACTGTGTTTTTGGGTCATTGTCTTGTTGGAATATCCAACCCCTGCGTAACTTCAACGTTGTAACTGATGCTTGAAGATTATCGTGAAGAATTTGTTGATATTGGGTTGAATTCATCCGACCCCTTTAACAAGGGCCCTAGTCCCTGAACTAGCCACACAGCCCCACAGCATGATGGAACCTCCACAAAATTTGACTGTACGTAGCAGGTGTTTTTCTTGGAATGTGGTGTTCTTCCGCCATGCAAAGCGCTTTTTGTTATGACCAAATAACTCAATTTTTGTCTCATCAGTCCAAAGCACTTTGTTCCAAAATGAATCTGGCTTATCTATATAAGCATTTTCATATAATAAGCAGCTCGGTTTGTGGTGTGAATGCAGAAAGGGCTTCTTTTGCATCACCTTGCCATACAGATGTTCTTTGTACAAATTGTGCTGAATTGTAGAACGATGTACAGATACACCATCTGCAGCAAGATGTTCTTGCAGGTCTTTGGAGGTGATCTGCGGGTTGCCTGTAACCATTCTCATAATCCTGCGCAAATGCCGCTCCTGTATTTTTCTTGGCCTGCCAGACCTGCTGGGTTTAACAGCAACTGTGCCTGTGGCCTTCCATTTCCTGATTACACTCTTTACAGTTGAAACTGACAGTTTAAACCTCTGAGATAGCTTTTTGTAGCCTTCCCCTAAACCATGATACTGAACAATCTTTGTTTTCAGGGGCCTCATGTATAACGCCGTGCGTAGAACTCGCACTATAACATGGCGTAAGCACAAAAGCGGAAATGTGCTTACGCACAGAAAAATCCAGATGCAGGAATCTGTGCGTACTCCAACTTCCACGTTCTTTCGCTACATAAATCCCGATCAGCGTGAAAACTAACGCTCGTGCACGCGCTTTATGTAACGCCCCAACTCCTCTCAGAATTACGCCTCTTTGAATATGCAAATCAATATAAATCACCCTTAAGTGCAGCCTTCTGTGAAAAGACAATGGGAAAAGCATGGGGGAAATATAAGAAGTTCAGCAAATACCAAGTGGAGGCAAAGGAAAAACATACTATTTGTTCAAATAAACCGTGGTATAATCAACGAAAGGAAGTTGATCGAGTGACATTGACAGTGTTGGAGAAACTTGAAAGCTCACATTCACAAAATCGCACAGTGCCGGAAATAAAAAAAAAGATGTCACATATCAAAGTCGCCGTGAAAAGCCGAGTTGTAAGCCCACTGTCTGAGTGTCATATGAAAGCTTATTAGGGTATGGAGAAAAAAGGCACACGGTGGGGAAAAAAAGCACGAAATGTCAACTTCAATCTCGACATTTCCACTTTAATCACGTAGTTTATTTTGTCATTAAAGTAGAACATCATAAACTTCATCTTAAAATCATTTAATTAACCAGTTTCTCAAATCACATCGTAATTAAAGTAGCATGTTAAATGCTTTGTTTTGTATTTGATCTTCTATGTGCCTGTGTGTGTGAATCACTACTTGCTTCTTAAACCGGCTCTCTTCCTCCAACTGGACACAGAGTCCATTACATTCGTGATATTACAGCTCTCTGAATAACTAAAATACTGAGATGTATACGTGATGTAATTTTCATGATGATAGGAGTTAAAGCACGTTATTAAACATGTGTTTCACTTCGATGAAATAATTTATTGCAGCAGTACTCAGGGGCGGCTCTAGTCTTATGGTGACACTGGGCAGAGGAAGAATCGGTGGCTCCTTCACCCGCCAATGTCAGTAAGGTAGCTTATGCACGGTGGATGGCCACGTCCATTGTAGACACTGCATAGCCGCCTCGTGCTCATGACAAAAGCATTTAACTTTTACCGAAATTTGTCGCTACGTTTTTAGCCGAGTTGTTATTTTCTCTTTTTGTTTTATATTCAATATATATTGGCGTAGCCGTCACTGCAGTCAGTGCTTTTCTTTCCCCAAGTAACCGATCGCCATACAATCAGCTCTGTAATAGACGTTAAACCACCTGTAAGCTTAGCGCCGATTCTTCAAAACGTTTAAAGAACATTGAAATATCTTCGTAGTACATGTTTAATTATTCTATCCTTAACGACACTCCCAGTGAAGAATATAGATTATTTAAATGAAGTTAAAGTTTTATCTGTATAATTTAATAAACATGTTTTGCTGCATTTCACCTTAAAAATGATATCATCATCATATGTAAATACGCGCTTTTATAAAGTGGCTCAGGTTTTGCGATATTATAACTGTAGTGCAAGTTTACAGTGGGGTGAATGTACTTATAAGTACAAACAGTTCTACAAGGATCAATTGATTGAGTGCATTTAAAGTTCTTGGGATGAAACGGTTTCTGAACCGCGAGGTCCGTACAGGAAAGGCTTTAAAACGTTTTGCAGTGGCTGAGACAGCGTGTCCTTGAAGCTGTATACCGATAATTCCCTTTCCGATCAGTTGCTGCTGTGATTCACAGATACAGTGATATAAATACTCCGAGTAGGGCAGTGAGAGTAATATGGAAAAAGATGATCCGCTGTGGCAACTCCTAACGGGAGGAGCTGAAAGGAGAAGAAGAAAAATAAGAAGAGGAAGGTGCAGTGAGAGTAACAACGCTAAATCAGTTATGGTATTTGGAATACTATGGCTGTTCCCTGGACCATTATATTGTTACAAGTTAATTACAATCAGATGCATTACACTAATAAACAATATGCAGTTAGTTTCGGTGTATTTATAAAGCCGCGTCATGAAAATAAGGAGTAATCACACAGGAACAGTAGCACTGCTTTGACACTGGGTGCCGCCAGTCTGCAAAACCGATCGGAGAACTTGCGTACGACAAGGCATGAGGTACAGTGGAAAAGTGCGTGGCTTTACGCCAAGTGTAGGTTTTATACATCGCGATTTGAACGTGGAAAAGTTCTTACGCAACATTTCTGTGCGTACGCACCGTTTATACATGAGGCCCCAGATCTTTTGAGAGGATCCCATGCTGTCACTCTTCAGGGGAGAGTCAAAGGGAAGCACAACTTGCAATTGACCACCTTAAATACCATTTCTCATGATTGCACACACCTGTCTATGAAGTTCAAGGCTTAATGAGCTAATCCAACCAATTTGGTGTTGCAAGTAATCACTATTGAGCAGTTACCATGCATTCAAATCAGCAAAATTACAAGGGGACCTAAATTTTTGCAGAGTCAGTTTTTTACATTTGATTTAATTTCATACAACTAAATACTGCTTCACTAAAAATCTTTGTTCGGAAAACACCCCAGTACTCAGATGTTCCTAGGAAATGAAAGACATACCACTGTTATCTTTTTTGTTGTAAGCAAGTTACTATGCAGGCTCAGACTGGTTCCCAAACTTTTTCATATGACTATTTTCCCCATGAATACTGTATAAATGGATCTTGCCCTACTGCTTATTCATTTATAACATTTGCTTTACTTTTGTCTGTTGAGTATTTAAATCCTCCGGAATGATGTTCCGACACCAAGCCTAAGTGGAACATATTGTGCCTAGTTTGCACAGTATTCATGTTAAAATTGCCTCTGCACTTCTAAGATTTCTTTCTATCCCTGTCCCAAACAGTCTCTTATAATAGTGTATTAAAGAATTTACTAACATGCTGAAACCTTTTAGGTGTTTTTTTTTTTTTTTTAATCTTGCATAAATGGCCACAAGGCAGCAGGATAGAGATCACAAAATATCCAGCTTAAAAAAGCTATATCACTTGCCCAAGAAACATAATTGTTGTATATTCTTATACACAGTACAAAGCAATTTTTTCACCCCTCTGAAAAAATATTTCTACATAATTTTCATTTCACTTTTTCTGGCAATGGTGCAGGTCTTCTTACCCCCTGTAACATCTTCCAGTCCTCCTTGTCGAACACCCAAGATGCTTTTAGGACAATCTGAAGTTATATTCCTTCTGCTGTACCCCAAGTCCACCCTTGCGTCCTTTCCCAGTGGACTGTGCTTTACACACACAGACACACACACACTAACCACCTCAGCTAGCTCTTCTTGATTCTGTAAAACAACAGTGTTACTTAAGATCCACCCGTATTTCTGAGCTTCTCATCCATTCTGAGAGAATGAACCCAGCAACCCTGTGCATGAACCTCATTTTAGGTGCTTGTAATAGGTTTTCATTCTATCAGCCTCCCAGGTATTGACCATAGATTAGGACAGGGATGCAGTCTAAATGATAAACGGACAGCTCTCACTTCACAGTTTGTTATAATTACCGTCACTGCACGAATTCGCCCTTCACCCTCAAGATCATCTCTACCTTTATTTGTAAATAAGACTCCAAAGCATTTAAACTCCCCAACATCTGGCAGCCATGCCCCCTAGAATTTCCTCAAAATGCGGTTTCTATCCCTTAACAAAATCTCCAGCGAGGGGTCAATATTTTACTGCCTTTGCAGAGAAAAGCTAAAAAGGTTTTAAACTATTTAGAGAGAACAGGTGTAAGAACATCTGAAAGTTATGACCTCACTAAACTCCACTCACACACAGGCCCCTGCTTTGACCACTGCAGCAGCTGCCACATTTTTGGCCATCCAGTGACTGTCAGCCAGAAAGTGTTATGCTGACATGGCACAGAAGGCCCCTATTTTCAGCCTGACAATTTCCCTTACAGCTGTTGCACACAAGCAAGTTCCATGTTGGCTTTGGCTATTCTCTTTGGTTAAATTCCTTGCCCAAATAAATGGTAAAATAAGTAATTGTGCAAATGAGCTGCTGAAACACATTCAGGTCCTCAGTGGAGAGTTTGGCTATTATGAAAGCAACCAAAGTCATTTACTTAGTACAACAGAGGTTCTAATTGAAGTTTTTCAGTTCTATGCCCTAACGATTACATTGACAGGTGAAAACACAGTTCTGATTCCTTCAAGATAAAATGACAGAAGGTGACAGCATCACTAGTGCTAATTGGCTACTTTATCAAGAGGCACCAGCAAGTAGAATTATCACAGGAACTAAAGCCATTGTAATTATTAACCCAAACAACCTAACAAAAAAAGGTCTTTACCAAGGAATTATGCATCAAACATGTCATTGTATGCATCAGTTATAAGGTTTCTGATTGTCTGGTACACAGTAGGAAAAAAAACCACACGAAAATTGCTACATTTAATAAATCATCTTCAAACTAACAACCTGAATGTTTTTTTTCCATACTTATCCATATCCTTTGATAGCTCATGCATCTTCTATATCACCCAGAATATTACTTCAAGTCTCCCTCAAATCGCTGGCACAAACTCTTCAGTATAAAAAAAAAATTAAAAAATCATTGCACACCTCAAATATGGATCTTTTTTCTCAATTCATAATTGAAAAGTATGATGAAAAACATTGCTGTGGTGTAACTGAACAGCTACTTTCAGTAACCAAAGTTGAACTCCTCCCCACCATACATTACAGACAGTGTATTCAACACTTCCCTTCATTAAATTAGTGATCCTTGTTTGCCCTAGCTGGGGAGGGAGGACCTAGTTGCTCACATTTCTCAAGTCACAAGCGCTGTTAGTCTGTGCAGTTTGAGTATTTCTGTTTATTTTTTAAATGCACACATTAAATTGTGCTTTACTTAAGATACTATACTTTTAAGATTTAGGAACAACAATGACAGACAAAATGAAACATAAAAAATTAAGTGTTTTGCTTAAACTGAACAGGTCATCTAGGAAGTTACTCGTGATAAATGTTTGCCTACTAATAGTCACCAATATAAAGCTGACTAGGCTTAATTGTTTGTATATATGAAGCTACTTCAAATCACATTGTTTTCACTCAGTTTATTTGTAGCCTGCAATCATCTGTTATTTCAGTTGTACATGATTTGGTGTGGAATTTTAAATGCTTTGTTCACCCGTCTAAAAAAGCCAAGAATCACAAGATTAAAACAAAAATGCCATTTTACTTTTAGAATACTGTCAACAGTTAAACTTAATATAGTCATTATGTAAAAGGAAAGTGCAAGAAAGACTTCCATCCGTCCATCCACATTTTTTTAACCATCTGAAAAAGCAAAAAAATATCATTAATGGAAGTGTACTGCCTGCATGTCATCACTTGGCTATTTGTCACCTTAAAAACCATTGAGTGACATTTGCCATCAAATTATGAAGCTTCAGGGAAAAAATGCCTGCTTTGCTCTTATAGACAATGAAACATACAGTATATGTAGAGTTAGATATTAAAAGTGATTTGTAAAGGAATACTGGAGAAAACAAGAATATGGCTGGTCACTTAAAATGAACATGTTTACACCACACAGTTTCTTTCAGAATTACCAAGCTTCAAGTTTTAGTTCATGCGAGTATAATAATGAGCTTTATTTATTTGAGTGGAAGTAAAAGCCAAATATAAAATCAACAGTGGTTAACTCTGAATGAACTGTGGACCATCTAGGTCAGATTCCTTTTTTGATTTCATGCAGCAGCCATTATACAACTACAAGGACTATATTGTACTTGTGTGCTGCCATCTGAATGTCATTTTCCATGACCTCACAAGGGTTTTCACTTCATCTACTGTTGTACCTGCTGGCAGGTTGGTAATTTTCAGGAAAATATGGGGAAATCCTCCTGCTAACACCACATGGAAGACCTCTCTCTTCAGCTTCACAGCTTGCAACCATGACAGAAAAGAGTAGGTTTTGGCCTCAGTACCTTGCAGCTGCTTCCTCTACTGAGATTTTGAACACACTCCAGACTATTTTCCTAACCTCTCTCAAGATGCAAAAGAAGCTTTTATTTTGGTAAATGGTACACACACCAAGGGCCAGAATAGATGCATTAGGCATTCCCAGCAAAAACTCAATACTCAGCTGTTCGCTTTACTCCTAATGTCCAGTAAAATACAACCTGTGATTACATGACAGATTTATAGAGCCATTAACTGAACTTTGGCCTAAGGTACTCGGATACCAGGTGCAACAATGAGCATCCCTGCCTTCACACACTGTGTTATGGACAATCCAAGACTAAAAGAAATATCAGCAACATTTTACCACTCGGATTTTGATACAGGCAAGCTGTTCCTTTCAATCACACCCCCCCAGATACCTCCATCATTTTTGCCTGTTTGTTTTTGTTTAAAGTTTTCAAACTCTCAGTTTTAAACTCCGCATCTTCAGTGTATGAATTGGGGCCGTAGCCCCAAGACTATTTCAGTAGTGTTACAGATAGTACAGGGCTTTAAGAGAACTTTCGGATAGAATTGTCACCAAAACAAATGTGTGCATAGATTGGGTATCAATTTGTGTTCTCTATCAAAAGGGGTGATTAAAGCATTTTGTTCTTCACTATAAACTAAACAATATAAATAACATATTAAGAAAAACACTTTTAGGTGAACCACACCTTTAAATAAAGGAAAACACATGTAAAGCAATTAACACAAATTCACATACAGGTAAAATTCCAATACAACGAACTCCTAGGGACCTAAAAAAATATTTTGTTGTAAGAGATTCTGTATTTGTTACTCTAGTGCTTTCTTTAACTTGCGCCCAGGCATTTGCAATCATTTCAATAGCTTCTTTCGCTTTAATTTTAATCTCCTCCTGCCTACAAGTTATGCCGACGAGAAATTTTCTCAGCATTTCCTTGCGATAATACACTTTCAGGGTACGAATGATGCCCAAATCCAATGGCTGAAGCACTGCTGTGCAATTGGGTGGGAGGAATTCAACGCAAACATTATCTAAATATGGAAGCATATTGTGGGCAGCACAGTTATCAATCAGGAGCCGAATCATCCTTTACTTCTTCATATTGTGAGGTTTCTGAACTGTTTTGAGGTAAACGGGAACGATACGCTGAAGTGCGCCCCGAAGTGCGATTGCAGTGCCTGTGGAAGATTGTTTGTCCGTTGCCGGGGCAGGGCAAAAACAGGCTCATAGCACTGCAGTGAAGTGACACAGAAGCAAATCATAAAAGATCGGGGTTGCACGATAAGCCCCTGCAGTTATTTATTGTAGTGTGATCTGCCACTCTGCTATACACAGACATAGCAGTCATGCAGGGTCGTAGCCAGATCAGTGATCAAGTAATCCTGTTACCTGAATTCACATTGTTCCTTGCATCATCCATATATCTTTTCTGTTTGCTTTGGCGGAGAGACGCAGCATAGCTTTGCCTGCTGTTGCCCCAGCAACAGATAAAGTCTTCCATAGACGCGGACTTTAGGATGCTCTTCGGTGTGTCGTCCAGTTAGGGGAGGTCCCAAGAGAGTTTACAAACCTCACATTTTCTTGAGAGTGCTGCATTAATAGGAATGTTTCTTGAACGAGCATCACTGAACCACATAAAAACTGCTTTTTCGACATCTTCAAATGCAGCAGTTCACATACGTTTGCAACCCAAGATTTTTTTTCGCTTGGTCTTTCAAGAAAGTTGACAGCATCGATGACAAAATTCCAAATTCACTGACAATGTCTTTTTTCTTTTTGCCGCAATTGAGAGCTGCAAAAATGTAAAGTTGTTTTTTTTCTAATATGAACTGTTATTTTTTCATGTCTGCCATTTCTATAGGAGGGTGACAATGAGTTAAATTCCAATGGATGTTTTTCAAATGTTGACGCACAATAAGCAAAAGGTATCACTGAAAACCACAGGAAACAAAAAGGGCAAAAAAAAAAAAAAACACAGCACAAGGAAAGTTCAAAGAAAGAAAAAAAAAAATTACAATGTTTCTGTTTGGGAATAATTGTGCACAACTGAGCTGTGGCCACAGAACTAACTGCTCTGTGGATGATTTATTCAGGCATTTCAAGGTCTTTTGTGCACTTCATTGTGAAGAAAAAGGGTCTGCTGAATGTACTTCATAGTAACAAGAATTCTATAGACTCGCGTCATATGGGGAAACTGTCGGGACCATAAAAATACTTCGTTGTAATGAAAATTTCGTTGTAAAGGTATTTGTTATAACGGAATTTTACCTGTAGTTAAATATAAAGTGACTCATTACTTAATTGTTCAAATTCAGGCATCAAAATATTAAGTACATATTTCATATTTAGACAGGAAATATGAATAAAATAATTCTTGAATTTTAATTTTAACAGTTTCTTTAGTCATCATGCATTTATGTCTAGAAAATATTTATATATTTACATATCTGCTAAAAAACAGTATAAAAACAAAGTTAAAAAATAGCAATTCCTACCAAGCAAGTATTGGCCTTTTAATCTGGAATGCCAGAATTCCTTATTGTTTTTAAAATGGGCAAAGATTTTGTCCAACCTTTTATTCATCAGTATAGATCCCTATATACAGTATGTTACAAGTATGTAGTCTACTTTCCAAATACATTTGTATGTATTATTAATGAATTCACTTCCATCTTTAAATTTGCTTACCCACTCACTCCTGTTCAGATTCCCATGGAGTTATGTCCCTTAATTTCAGCACTGGACAACAAGCATCTTTTGATCTTTTAATCATGCTTTCATATAAAAAACTATGCTTAAATCCGATATTTGATTTTTTTTTTTTTAAAGTTGCTACAAACTAGAGGAAAGAACACATTTTAAAAATGCATAAATTAAGAAATACAAAGGAGACCACTATTAGTAAGAGCTGACTTCAACAGTTTAAAAAATTCAGCAGGTCTTTAAATTATTTTGGTGCATTAACTGGTTTGACAGAATGCCATTACATCACAAAGTGGATCACACTGTAGTTAGACCAAGGCTAAATAGAAATCTCTGCTCTTTTACCAAGTGGCAGTGAGGAAAGTGAATAATGAGTAACTGTCTCTTATGAGCCAGATACAGACTTGCAAAAACAAATGATAAGACTGAATACTTATAATGGCTAACATTTGCAAATGTTCTCTATGAAAGTTTTTCAGTTTTCTTAAAGAGGTATTATTTCATTGTTGGCATTTATCAGCCCATACACCTCTACAGACGCTATCCGCAACTTCAACACATGGTATGATCCTTCCTCTGAATACCCTGAACAGAGTTTAAAATTACAAGTAATGAAAAAAAAGGTATTATCAACTACTTGCATCAACATGCCTATTTATGAAATCACGAGTCAATAACTAGATCAGTCCTTTCTAAACTGTAGTCTATTCTAAGTATGTCTATTTCTGGCTCTTCCAAATTGAAAAGGCATATGTGAAGTTTTTTTGTGGATGGCAGATCAAAGCTTATGGAAGACTAACTGACTCAGCAGGACATGCCTGTCCTAATTATATTTTTTAATATCCATGATCAGAACATACACTCTATATACACCACTTTGTGCTAAAAATCACCCATTTTCTTAATCCCAAATTGCCTTCATTTTAAACAATACATTGTAAGGCTTTAAAAATTACTTATTCAAGTGTATATTGTATATTCTAATATACTGGAATGCACTACCATGGCTGTTTCTTTGTCTGTCCAGGATTTTAAATCACCTGTAGCTCACAAACCGTTTTAACCAACTGACCTGAAATTTGGTACACATATAGTATGTGATGTCTACTATCCGCTGTCAGGGTGATAATTGACCTCCAAGGTTATTCCTCTTATTTTATTGTAGAATCAACTCTTGGCAGAAGCCAGCATGCATACAGGCGCTGTTCTCATCCCTACCACCTTCGCTGTCACTTCCCCTACCACTTCATATCTTAAATCATTCTTGAGGCAGACTTAAGAGAAAAATTAAGGAAAACGTACTAAGTAATTGTAACACAAATACTGTACTGACTTAATCAGTTTTAATGTGAAAAGATGCTGATGAAAGAAGAGAAGAAGCCGGCCACTAGGGTGGAGAAAAGAAGAGCTGCTCAGGAAGCAGCAAGCACAACTTCTGAGCAAATGAATGCTAAACGTTCAGAGAAAGAGTATGAAAATGATAAGTGTATTCACTGCACGTTATCTCATGCAGTCCACCATTACTGGCGCAGTATCATTGTGCTTAGGCTCTGAGCTTACTTAAAGTAGTGTGTACACTTATGCTTCAGCTACTGTGCTTATATCCTAATTGGTTTGCTTACTCAATCTATGATTCTACCTGCCTTGAGTGTGTATTTGTGTAACAGGTAACAGTAAAGCTATCATCTGTATATGCAGTTATTGTTCATAATAAAAATGAAAGACTCACTTGTCGAAGGTGAACAAGGTCAGATTTATTCCCCACCAACACCACAGGTGTGTCTACAGTTCTACGAACACGATGAATAAGTTGTTTGAACTCTCGAGCCTCATGAAAGCTGCGTCGGTCAGTGATAGAATAAGAAATGATAAAACCTTCACCAGCACGCATATACTGGTCTCTCATTGCTGTAAATTCAGCCTGGAAGAAAGAAAAGTACTATTACCTATACAATGTTAGGAGTAAGTAAAACAAATAGAACACCACCACAGAAACACTGCAAGTGTGGCAAAGTCACAAATATACAGATCAGTCTTTGGGGAAAATGATTATATTATGCACTTGTCATCAAAAATTCTGATTTCTGAATATATTAAACATCTTGTACTAACCTGCCCTGCAGTGTCTAGGATATCCAGGTTGGCTGGCTCATCATCAATTCGGATCTGAGTTTTGTATGCATCCTCTGAAAGTATGGATACAACAACATAAATCTGTCTGCAGTAGTATTGTCTTGCTATACTGTAAAGTGTTGTAAATTCCAATAATCTATCACCCCCAAATCAGATAAAGTCAGGACAGCATGTAAAATGCAAATAAAAAAAAAAATGCAGTGATTCTTAAGTTTTCTTTGACTTTTTTTTTTTATTGCAAACAGTATGAACCCAAGATATGTTTTGTCCAGTCAACTTCAATTAATTTGTTAATATACATCCATTCCTGTAACACACTCCAAAAAAATTTGGGACGGTAAAGCATTTGCCATTTTGTAATGACTTAAATGTTGTGGTAAAGAATAGCAACATTTTGGCACTGAGAATACCAAGCAATGAAGCATTTCAGGTGTCACTTTGTCCTATTCTTCCTGCAAAAACAGTATGGGGTCGTCGTCACAGTTTTCATTTCAAAATTCTGCAAGCATTCTATATTGGAGACAACTCAGGACTGCAGGCAGCTCAGTCCAGTACTCATTCCCTCTTCCTCCGCAGCAATGCCTTTTAATGTGTGCAGAATGTGGTTTTACTTTGTTTTGTTGAAAAATGCACTGATGTCCCTGGAAAGGATGTCATCTTGAAGGCAGCATATGTTGCTCTAAAATCTCCATGTACTTTTCTGCATTAACGCTGCCATCACAGAAGCATAACCCCATACCATTGCAGACCTTGGCTATTTGACATGTTGCTGATAACAATCAGGAAGGTCTTTTTTGTCTTTAGTCTGGAGCACATGCCTTCCATTTCTTGCAGAAAAGATCTGGAAAATTGATTCATTTAACCACAATACACATTTTGACTGTGTGACGGTTCATCCTAGATGCCTCCAAGCTCAGAAAAGCGGACACTACTTCTGAACATGATTAATTTTTTGCACAGTAAAGTTTTAAGTGACATTTGTTAATGTAACTCCGTATTGTAGTGCTTGGCAAAGGTTTGCCAAAGTAATTCCTTGCCCACATGGTTATATCAGCTATTGATGAGAGACAACTGTTAACTAGTGCTGTCTGAGGGATTGGAGATCACAGGTGTGATCTGGAAATTACTCCAGATTCCTTGAATTGTTTAATGATATTATGCACTTTAGAGGGAGAAATATGAAAAATCCCTTACAATATTTCTTTGAGGAACATTGCTTTTAAACATTTCAATTTACTCACGTGTCTGTTGACAAACTGGAGATAATCTGCCCATCTTTGTGCGTCAAAGACAGCCTTTTGTGGATACTACTTTTGTACCAAGTCATGATTACAATCACCTGTTGACATCATCTATTTGAAATCGCACCATTATTTCAACTCATTACTGACCCTAATTTGCCCCCATCCCAACTTTTTTTTAAATGAGTTGCAGGGATGAAATACAGGAATGGATTTATATTAACAAATGAAATGAAGTCAACCAGACAAAACATGAAATATCTTGGGTTCAAACTGTCTGCAATGAAATAAAACGTCACACACATGCTCATGGGAGGCAGTTAAAGAGTCTAAATGACAGTAATGTCACGCCAGACCAAGGGGTGACAGAGTGCGCGGACCTTTTTTCCTCACTTTCCTGCACACCATTCACGGGAAATCCTGCCTGGCCCTGATGATGTCACTTCCTTTCCCGGGCATCCTGGTGGCATCACTTCCTGTTCCAGGCCTCCTGATGATGTCACTTCCGGTGTGGAGCCCATGAACGATGAGCCTTCCGGTTAAGGCCCTTTTGATGACATGTCCGGGTCCAAGCCTATAGAATAGGGCCCTTCCACTTCCACCCTGCATGACCTCAATTCCCTTGCTGGCCTTTAAAGCCACCATATTTACCCTAACTTATTAGTTCCGCTCTGTACTGAGCGCATCAGTGTGAACAATTTATTTTTTTGAAGCCAGGAAATATTACACCCGTGGCTGGCTGCCCCAAACCTTTTTATGACTCTTGCGTCTGTTTTTTGTGACAAACCAAACTAAATTTAAGAATCATTGTATTTTTTTTATTTGCATTTTTCATACCATCCCAACATTTCTGATTTGGGGTTGTAATATGACCTCCAGACAATTAATACAATATTTACATGTGGTGATGTTTTCATGAAGTAGTTCAGTTTCTAAACTATAATGAATACATGCTTTCAGAAAAAGACAAAAAAAAAAAAATTAAAGATACAAAAGGCTGTTATAAGCGGAGATTTTTCAGATATTTTTTTCATATACCCATTCAAAGAATTATTATTATATAATAATTTTAATCTCACCAATTGTGGGGTCATGGTCCTCTGGAAACCTATGGCTGATGAACTGCATAATTATTGCTGTAAAAAAGATAAATGGAACCTTGAAAGATTTGTCAAGATTGGCCTCAATAAGTACATTAAAAAACTTTTTATATATATGTATATACACATACATTTATACACACACACACACACACACACACAGCTACTACCATGTTAGAGCCAAGCAGTTTTTTCATTTATACCACTTTAATGGGAAACTGGCAAATTTAATGACAGCGTAGCATGCAGAAATCAAATAAGTAAAAATTTATCAGTAACCAAATAATACTAAAAAAAAATAAAGATACAGATCTTCTACCACTTTGAAACCTAAGCTAACCCCTCATACCAAATTATACCTCTCTGTTTTTTAAGATAAGCAGGATACAAATTTTCTTCTCCTATTATGAAAGGTCTGAGTCTGTAGGTGGAGCCAAACATTGCTCTCATCTGACACAGGCCAGACTGCTGAACAGTGCAACCTGCTTAAAATTCTGCACAGAATTAATTTGGTGTGGCACGTCTCCAACTGTAGACATAAATGTCCTTGCAGTATATTTTTTCCATCAAGTAAACCAACGAGTACTGTGACTCTTAAAAATGGTATCAGAAAGAAATCATCTAGATTAAAAGCCATTTATTCAAGATCTTTTGAGTTTCCATCAAATCTCAAATTAGCCAGGCTAGGGGCTCTGGAGATTAATATACCTGAACAAGTAAACAATATGAACTAGCATTAAGTCCAGCTCTAAACCAGGAACACCTGCTCCAGGTACAGTTCGTTCCCATGCAACCTGCTGTCTTTCCGCCCCCACTAGGGTCTTGATCCACTGTTGCTAGGCAATAGGTAGCTGCATAGCAACAGGCTTGGGGGAAAATGACAGGAGAATTAGATGCTGCAAATCTTGCTGCTCTTTTATAAGGAAAAAAATACCTAAGACTGCTAATAAATGAAACTCAAAACACTTCGTATACAAAGCAGATTTAGCACAAAGGTAAAATAATTTTAAGTGTAACCAGACGCGTACCAAAAGTCCACTTTGGAACACACTTTACTCCTATTTAAAAAATATGGTGAACAATTTAATAAAGTAAGATCATCACAACATTAATCAGAATAGATAACTGAAATATTTATCCACTACTTTTCTAAACCTGTCCCAAATCCTATTAAATCAGGGAAGCAGACCCCAACCTAGCAATGAGGGGCAATTGGAAGCAACCAACCCCAGGCAAGTTCCCAGTGTACTGAAGGGTACAGTCATTCACATGCTCATCAACACTCACTCGTACTATTCCAGTTCAGATGTACAGGTTAACCTAGCATGCACATCAATGGGATATGAGAAACGGAGCAGGCTGGTAATTACATTCCAGTCCCTATATACACTACTGCAAAAATAAGAAATTAGAAATTAAAAATCAGGAGTTGTCAAAAGTAAACCACCTGCTTTCTATACATTACAAGGTCTCAAACATCCAAAGGATACAATATCACAGACACTAGCAGGAATATGAACATGCTGCAGACAAGATAATTATATAAATCATTTTAATAACATAAAATGTAACAGTCACACCAATGTACTGGGCTCGGATACCAGCTCCTTTTATTTATGTAGGTTTTACTGCCAATCGTACTTACCACTTTTCCCAACACCACCTTCTCCCAGCATGACTAGCTTATATTCCCTGGACTGAGAGGAGACCCTGAGTTTGTCTGTCGGCCAGCATTGGAAGAGCACGAATCCATTCCTCAGCCAAGGTGATGTCACAATGGACAGTCTATAGGTTCAAGAAGAAAAAAAGAGTACATTTCAAGGAAAAAAATGCCTCTTAGGTGAGATATGCAAGAGTGACTGCAATACAAGTTTTCACACATGTATGTAATCTATGCCCCAGATACAAATATGTTAACTGGTTTTCACGTGGTATAAAGAAACAGAAAGTGAGCTAAAGAAGTATTGAATAAACCTGTGACTTAGTGGTTTCTACTCCTACTCCTTGACCATAAGGCCACTTCTCATCTTCTAGCCCAAATACTACCAGCGCTCCCATGAGTAATGGATTGCAAGATGTTTGGGTTTCTTGGAGTAATGTAAACAGGTGCTGAACATCAACACCTCTCACATTTATGAATATTCACAATCTGAACAGCTCATGTTTTTATTTACATTTCAGATAAAAAGAAGCATTGATGTTTCTTTATTTTTACTGACTAACACCACTAGACTCAGGGCTCCTTATCAAAAGCAAATAAGGACTAGGGAAATTAACCAATACCCAGAAGAAGAACACGGACCAAGTATATAAGGAAAGAGCTGAGTAATGCTATTAATGGAGGAGGAAGAATGTTACTTTACTTGTCCTTTGTCAGCACACAGATCTATGCCCATGTGAAAATATAACCTGCCCTTAACTACTGACAGGGGGATTTTGCAGATATTTACAGAAAACCATAAAAGACAGGATTTGCCTTTTAAAAACAAAATTAAGGACCTTAAATTTAACAGATTATGTAGGTGTATATTTCTGGCTGTTTTCTTTTGAAGCTGTGCAGAACAAAGCCACTGCTTTTCAAGCAAATAGCTGCATGTCAATCTCATGTCAGAGGTTCTACTAATATCCAGCTGCTATGCGAGGGCATCTAAATTTAGACTTCCTCTTGCTAGTACATTTTAAAACTAAATGAACAACAAAACAAAAAAATAAATATACAAGAACAAAAAAAAAAAAAGAACTGCTAGAAATAATGCTGGAACTGAGGAGGTTTGTTAATTGAGAGATCACTAATTATATAACTCAACGTAAACAAGCATTAAAGTTGAAAACAAAGAAAATTGGCTCTGCATAGAGATATTGCCAAAAAAATATAGAATTGCTATTGGAAATGCTTCCACACTTAATTTCCAAATGATTTTCATGAGATCTCATAAGGATTAAGCGCCTTTAAAAATGTTGCTTCTTTTTCTTATAAGAACTGCGGACAGCAAAAGAGAACAGAAAACACTTTGTATAATTGTGATAGGAATGCCAAAATATATATTTAGTGAGCAGTGCTTGCGGATGCTGCCTGATAGGTCCAGGTAACAAATTCTGATTTTCACCCCATGTCTGTATTTTTACCTGATACTCCATTTTTCCTCCCACATCCCAAAGGCAAGCAGGTGAAATTAACCACACAACAGTGAATGGATATTCAGAGTATCATGCTACTATTAAACTTGCTGTGAGGAGTTTTTACAGAATCGGGAGCACGACTGAACATCTCTAAATTTACATCACAGAAGAACACAAGTGTTGTGGACTTTTTCTGTTCATTGATTTGCTCAATATTGTGACATTGCTCACCCTTGCTGAAGTATGAACAATATGTTCAAAAATAGTCAGACAATTGCTACTAATTGTATTCCCTAATTCTTCCCCTTCCTCATTATTGTCTTTGTTTTCATACTGGTTGTGTCTCTACTCAAGCATAAGAAACTTTCAAAGCTTTAGGGACTCCATTTACAGGGTGATTTTGGTAGGTTGGTGGGGGATGTTGCTTGCTGCTACTTTTTCTATGATTGTTTTTTTCTTATTGAAGTCAATTTAATAAAGTCTAATAGTTCACACAATTGCATTCTATTATTTTTGATTAAGATTCATAATTACAAAAACATTTAATAGACAAACTCCAACTTTCAAATCAGTTAAGTTTCTGGATGCACTTGAACTTTCACCTATACCTATACTGTCACCTATACATTTTCTAACTTGTTATTTGACTCGCATTAAAGCTGAAAGCTAAAGGGGGTTCATATCCCTACAAACAAAAATGTGCCGGTTATACACAATAATAAAAACACTTTACTCAATTTATCCCACACAAAAAGAAATAAATTAAGGAAAATAATTTTAAGTATGTCAGTAGTCTCCACAGTAATCCTGCAAAACCTCACTTATGGTACAGAACACTAAGATTGGCACATCGTCTAAATTTAAGTCTGTGTGAGGCCTTATGGAGGTGAGCCCTTATTGTTTGTAATACAGCTGTCAAACAATAACCGAGATTGGAATATTTTAAACTATCGTGTATGTTTAAAATTCTGGGCACTAAATTAAATGCACGGTCATTTCCATGAGGTACATAAAAAATCAACAACTTGCTACGTTCACAATAAACCATTAAAACTTTAATACGCAAGCAGTACATGTTGTAGGATATTCTCAAATACTGATAAAAGATTTACATAATTAGCCATTTATAGGGAGTCCTGTGATACCTTTTTTTTTGGTTTTAAGGACATTGGCCTTGTTTTCTTTGCCAAGTGGAGCCTCACTGTAAATCAGGTCAGATTCACACTTCACTTGGTGATGAACTGCGGCCAGTCAAAACAGGATAAAATGATGCATCACATTCAACTAGAAATACTACCAAGTGAATATCACAAAACAATTTTGCAAACATTTCTTTCTCTTCTTCATTCTCTTTAGTTACAATTAGCACAGAGAGTTCTAAATTCTGTATAAATCAGTCTTCAAGCCCTCGTCAGCTTCAAATGGAGAGACAGTTTTAATTTGTAGTGTGCCAAAATACTTCATTTTTATAGGACACTGCTTAACAACCAGGTGGTTCATAGTAAGCTTTTCACTGTAACACTGTAAAACCCAAATGCACCCAAATTAAATGTGCAACTTAAAACATGGATAGAACATTTATTACTTAAAGCTTGCTCCATTTGTGGAATCAAACAAAATCAAATAGTGTAAAATCAATACATTTTGTATGCAAGTACCAATATAATGTGCTGCTTCCACATTCCCTACAGATCCCACACCAGAAATAATAGCACTGCTATAGATATACCAAAAAAATAAATCATGATACTTGTCCTCGGGATTAATACATTGTGATGAAAAATACTTTAAATACTCTATTTAATAGAATTCCCCTCATGAGCTTTAGAAATAGTAAAAACTATTAATAGTGCTCTACTTCCTCCACTGACAATGAAAATTATTATACATTTAGCTCCTTCCAGGCAAACTTTTTTTGTTTTCAGTATAAGTGAGGAATCTCTTTTTTCCCCCAAAATAATGTCTTTTACAACACAAGTCAAGCAAACTAGGCATTATAAAGGTGGCCCAACCCACTAATTATTCTTTCACAGTGATGACTATGAACCAGCATACAGTAATAAGATACAAAGTTCTGTGTGGTCTATAAAAAATAAGCACTTTTAAGATATACACACACCTTGGAAGAGCAATTACTGAATTTGCAAGCAGAATTACATATCCACAGGTTTGTTAGATTTTGCTTTGTGGAAGGGGAAGTTAAATGATTTAATAATCAGTAAATGGGATCATCTAGAATACATGTTGACAAAGTACCCTGAAAATAGCAGAAAATATATATTTAAAGCCAGCTCCTGATCATCTTTTGCTACAGGCAATGGAGGCAACAAATTATAAGGAAAGACTGGAAATAAATAGGAATCAAAATTATATATATTTTTTTTTTCAAATGCTGTTTTAAATTACAAAAACAGGTTTGTGAAATTACGCAGATGTGTTAATAACCCAACAACAAAAAAAAAAAAGATAAAAGAAACATCTACATTTGTAAACATAATTTATTTGGCAAGATCATACTACTTTACATCTATCCATTGTGGCCTGCAGAGGGTGCTCCTGCCACCCAAACTCGATACAGACAGACACAGGACACAAATTCAGCACGTGTTTTATTTATTTTTCCCCAAGGGAAACACCTTCCCTCATTTCCCACCTGCACAGCACAGTTAAAGCACAAACATTTCTTTTTTCTTTCTCTTCTCTCTCTTTGCCCCCACTGCTCCTCCAGCAATCTTCTTCACCTTCTCCTGACTCTGGCTCCTGGAATAGTGGCACCTGGAAGTGCTCCAGGTGCCTGGTGATCTTCTTCCGGCACTAATTCTAGGTGTGACAGAAGTGCTGCACCAAAGAGCTCAGCCATTCTTGCAACGCCCCCTGGCAGTTCCCATGGAACCCAACAGGGCTTCTCCAAACTCCAACTCCCAAAGAGCCCTGTGGTAGTCTGATGGGGCTGCCATCTATCACTCCGGGGGAGGTCATTCCCTGAATATACTCTCTTCCCAGGTTCTTCCACTATAGAGGCATCCCGGCCTGGTAAATGCCCTGGCCACCCACCACACCATCCGTCAATGACTGTAAATCTGTTTAGCTGCAAGTGTTTAAATATATTCTTTACAGTGTCGCATGCGGCTGGGGGTGGAGCCTAGCCGGGACGCCCAGGAGGACCGGTGGAGGCCTTGTGTCTCCTCCAGACCACGAGGGGGTGACCGCCCCGGTTGTGTTGGGGGCCAGGCGGCGCCCCGGTGCCTGAAGAACCCTGGACCTCAGCACTTCCGCCACACCAGGAAGTGCTGGAGGGGGAAGAAGACTGGGGACACCTGGAGGGCTTCCGGGTGCGCAGCCGGCACTTCCGCCACACGGGGGATTGCCGGGAAGCAGCTGGAGCCCATCTGGGTTGGGATAAAAAGGGCCTCCTCCCTCCGTTCATTAGCAAGAGTCGGGTGGAAGAGGACGGAGCTCAGAGAGAGAAGTGGAGGTGGCCAGGAAAGGCATTTAGTGCCTTTGATGCCTGAACTTTGGGGGATCGGTGCTGGAGGCACTGGGTAGTGCACTGATTAACTTTGTAAATAGATTTGTAAAATAAAACGTGTGTTGGGTGAACAAACGATGTCCGTCTGTCTGTGTCAAGGTCCCGTTCCACAACAGTTATAAGACAATGTAAATGAAGTAACTTTCAAGGTTCCACAGCACATTGTCCATAGAGGAAAATAAAGTTATCAAGCTCATTATATAAAACACCAGTTACCTAATCCCACATAATGTCTAGTGGATCTAACTGGGACTGTACAGTCCAAAACAGACACCCGTACTCAGCCAAATAAAACTACACATCACCTTTCATGGTAACATGCATCATAATCCAGTATCCCATTTTGTTACTGTCTATTCCGCCAAGTTTCCAAACCAAACTATGGTTTAGGCTGCAGTTTACTCCGGCAGCACTGGGTCAAAGGCAAACCTGCATTGGACACAAGCCATCAAGGACACATTTACCCACATACCTACTGGGTCAAATTACATTGACCAATCGACCTAACATATGTGCCTTTACAATGTTGGAGAACAACTGGAGAACCATTTGAAAAACTCACACAGACCTTTTAAGATTGTGCAAACTCCATACAGACAGTGACCAGGTAGCTCTGAAGCCAAATCAGGATGGCGTTGACATGCAAAAACCCAGTGTCAAATGGGATACCAAATGGGCAGATTTAAAAGTGTTGAATCATTCTGACATCATTCTTTAGGAGAGTGAGTAGGGGTCTTTATGTGCCTGGGTGAAACTAAAAATTTACTAACCCTGAAAGTATATTAGGTCTTGCACTATGCTGCCGCAACTTAGTCTACAAGTCTACGAGTACATTCTGCAAAGCAAACAAAGCACATGCTTAAAATGTCTTGTACTCATTGCTTGCAGATGTTTGTGCCAATTGTCTTGTACATCTTCTGTAAGGCAGCAAAAGAATTCTTTGAAATAATCTTGTACTTGTAATGAAATTCTCACTCCTTCTAAACATATACAAAAAAAAAAAAACACATGTACAGTCAATTGTTACACTGAGTCCTGAAAGGAGTCACTTTTTATCAGTACATTAGGGAGGTTCTTGGAGAAGTTCAGAGAGCTGAGCAATGCAGACAGTAAGATCCAACCCTCAGTCTTCAACAAAGCACTGACATTTTATTTTTTAACACCCTTCTACAATGTGCACCACACCTAAACACTTCAAAACAAGTACAACTACTTGCTGGATCACAGTCAGGGTAAGTGACTCCAGGTCACATAGTGCGGAACTGAACCGAGAACCATGCTACTGTATTCAGAGTCCAGTTCATTGGTCACTACACCCCTTATATAATTTCTCTTTCTTGAGCTTCTGTAAAGTTCTAATTTCCCCCTTGGGGACAAATAAAGTACATCTGTGTACAAAAAATTAAATATACTGCATTATACCTAAAAAATAATTTGGACATACTTTGCAATATAATGCAAACTATATGTACAACAACAATTTATCTTTTTTTGTTTAGCCTAAAATCATACAGCCCCACCTTTCCAGGTAGGTTGGGTGTGCAATGGGTGTCAAAAAATGGGGTAAATACAACACACAGAACAGGACACAAATAATAATCTTCACAAACCTAGATGGTAATTCTATCATTGTCACTATAGTAGTAGTTAAAATATATATTTTTTAGATTTTTTTTTTTAAATTTAGTTAAACATATCACGCTATATCATTTTATAAGCCTGCTTAAATTTGAGCTGGGTCACAGGGGGCTGGAGCATATTCCAGTAAGTATAGGGTGCAATGTTGGAACAATACCCTACTAAGGGTGCCAAGTCACTGCAGGGTGAATACACTCTCTCACTCACTCATACCCCTTACACCAGGGGTGTCCAACTCTGGTCCTGATGGACCGCAGTTTTCATTATAACCTTCTTCTCAATTAGTGAGCCATTTTTGCTGCCGATTAACTTGTTTTGCCTTAGTTTTAATTGACATGACTCAGACCTCTTAGTAATTTCTTTTTCCTTGATGAGCAGCCAAACAATAACGAGACATAAAACAAGCCGCCACATGACCAGCTAACCTGAAAATAAAGAAAGGTGAAGGTCTTGCTTATGTTGGTCTACTCAGGTCACCAAAACATCTTGACGGTGATCTCAGAAAAAACAGAAAACCAACAGTCTGTTGTAGCAGAATGAGAGCAGCAACAAGTCGTGATATTCAATAACAGCTTTAATTAACAGCAAGAATTGGCTTCTCATTAAGAAACTGGTTGGAGTGAAATTGGCTGGAGTTTGACTTCCCATTTAGCTAGTCATCTGTTGGCTCGTTTCACATCTCATTTCTGTTTGACTGCCTTTTAATGAAAAAAACTAATCAATTCAGAAGACTGAATCCTTAAAAACAGGGCTATTAAAATGAAGGGAAAAGGAGTTAATTAGCAGTGAAAACTGCTCGGCGATTAGGAAAAGAGTTAGAATGAAAACCTGCAGCCACTGCGGCCCACCAGGACGAGAGTTGGAAATCCCTGCCTTATACCATTAGGGTCACCAGTCCATCTAACCTGCAAAGCTTTGGACTGTGGTAGGGAAACCACGCAAACACACAAAGAACATACAAATTCCATGCAGGGAGAACCGGGAAACAAACCCTGGTCTTCTTACTGTGAGAAGGCAGCTCTACCACTGCACCCACTATGTCATCTTAATCAAACACACGTTTATTACAATATATTAAGAGAAATATTTGTAAGTGCATTGTGTATAAGACATACAATATACTCTTTGTTCAGTTCTGTGTTTCTAAAAGATCATTTATGGCTTATGTTTTTGCCTGAAAAATATTAAAACACTGGCTTCTGAATTAATCCAATTTATCTGTGTCAGTACATGTATGATGTGATGTAATCCCCGTTAAGAGCATGTATGGTAAACTTGACTTTTGTCTTTGACATTTTAAGAAAAAAATGTTTGTTTTATCTGCATTTTTATCACTCTTTAATATTGTTTTTTTATCAGTATGCTGCTGCTGGAGTATGTGAATTTCCCCTTGGGATTAATAAAGTATCTATCTAAAAAGTTACAGTGCTACCAATTTTTTTTTTTTTTTTTTTAAGTGTACGTCTTTTCAATATTAGTTGCTAGAGATGAATAAATCACCTGTTAGCAAAATAAATCGAACTATAAAAACGGGAGTATTAGAGCATCTGTTCATAAACAAAGTTCTTAAGCAAATTTTCTACTGGTGGAAAAGTTTTACATAGTTTAAAATATATTGTAGAATTAGAATTGACAGTATATTTAAAAATGTTGTTATATATATATATATATATATATATATATGCTTTACAGTATATTCCTAATATTTTAAAATGTACTGAGAAATATTTTTATAATTTCAGAAAATATTGCAATATACAAAAATTACAATATTGTACATATTTCACAGTGCATTTTAGCATACTGCAAGATATTGTAGTACATGTATCCTTGAAGTGTATTGTAACATTTTAAAATATATTAATGATTGCTGCAATATTCAGTACATATACATATAATCTATAGAATATAATATATACACACACATACATACAGTACATACATATAGGAGTGTGCAAATGTAGGTTAATTACAGCTGTGAATACACAAGACCAGCAATTTGAGCTCTTACGAGATTGTACCTAAATGCACTGTGCCATTGTGACATTCTTTTGAGATAATAAAATTAATAAAGCTGTTGAGTCAATAAAGTTATTGTAACAGTCATATCCTGGATCTCTTTTTCCATACGAACAAATGTAAACCTACTTTTGCCCACCCCTGTATATATAAGTGTATTTAACTTTTGTAAGGGACCACACATCAGTATCTACTCCTAAATATGTCCTGGACTTCTAAATTTTTCTTTTAGGCTTGGAGACAACAGATGACGTCCTCGGCCCTTAAGCAGATACTAAACTGTGCTATTAACGCGGACACGACTTGTTAAAATTATTATATAAATTAGAAGCTGTACTGCAATTCGCGTGTACGTAGAAGCATATAGTATATACAAATACAGCACAGTATGTGTTACTGTGATATAAGGGAGGCACTCCCTGGTACGACTGCTGCCAAGAGAACAGCTGTTACCAGATCCCCTGCTGTGTGTGCCCAGAGAGACGGATGAGCGGCTGAGTCATCGCGGGTTTGAGGCGCCAGTTTCGGCGCTAGGTAACAAAGGGAGAGCCGAGGCCTACGAACACATGCAGGCCGGTGGAGTCTTTCTACTTCTTTATTGGTTCACATTTAATTGCCGTCAAAAGGTAAATAACTTAAGAAAATGTGAAAAAAATAAACTTCGAGTAACTAGTTTCTAGCTGCATTTATTATTTTAAGTTATTTATTTTAACAGAATACTTCAAAACAGTCTTAGTTATAACGGGTTTAAACCGGCTCTGAATTATCCGATATTCTTTTCCTCTTTCCTGAAAGAATACTTGGTGTCGAGAAACCTGGGAAAACCTACCTCCAACATTCGAACGAACTAAGGAATTGTTTTATACTCCTAAATTCATTTTCTGAGCATCGCTTTGGACGGATTAGTCATCAAGAGCATTTTTGCCACCATCTAAAAAGTATTTACATGGAAAATGCGGTTTACTTATCAGACTGTCATAATACTAGACTTCAGATTATTGCATATTTGTACTGTACTTAAAAGAAGGGAAATCGTTGGCGACCTTATGAGTTAAACATTTCGATTATTTTAAAAACATGCCGACATCTTTCAAGTTGAAATAACTTGAGGCGCCCTAAAATGCTAATTATTAACGGTGATTAAAAGTAGAATAAATTGCGAACAGTGCCTATGTCGTCCATTAATAACACTACCCTCTCAAAAAGTTAAAAAGTTTTAGCAATTTACCGAGTGAATGGACAGTTTCGCTTATTTTCCATTTAAACAAATCTAAGTCGTTTGAAGAAAAAGTAACTAACAGACCAGAAAGGAATATCATGGTTTGACCTTCCGTCCCTTCAGAAAGGTCTTAACTCACCTCGATCAACAGAGACTCGTCCTCATCTCATTTTTAACATTGAGACAATAACTTCAAAACAGCAAATTTGAAAGCAGCCGATCGCTACAAGCAGGATTCCTTCCCCAGGTCCTAGCGTCCGCCACGTTACACTCGCGCGCGTCTTTCGTCTCCGCCCCCTTGGCGGCAGACATATGCGTCTTTGCAGGGGCTCTACGGTGCAATGGGTGTGTTTCACACTCCCTTTGACAAACCAGAAGCTTGCCCACAGTGAAAGCTCGTGAGCTTCCGCAAAAAGCAGCTGACAGCTGAATAGCTCTGAAGAAGCTGATGTTAATGCAAAAAATAGCCTGCAATGCACTTTTACCAGTTATGTTCTCCCACCCCATGCCAGTGACTCAAAGGAACTGCGTTTTATTATAATATTGACGATACTTCTTTAAAGTCAGTACTTCCTACTCATGGTCTATTTTTTCAATACTACTGTATATGATTTGAAAAAGCCATTGTAGGATTTCCTTCATAATTTAATGTCCAGTCATCTTCCCCCTCTCTAAATTTCACTTGGTCCAATTTGCAATTGTTTATTTAAATTGTGAGATTTTAAATCTTAATTGTTGATGGACAAAATAATGTAACTGAAAGCCCCTCCATTTCATTTCTGTTCTAACACTGAAACATGGAGAACAGAAACAGTGACATGAGTGCAGCTCCCATGAAGACCGCAGGCCTAAGAAATAAAGAGAATTTAACAGCTTATCTTCACTTTTGAGCAATATTCCTTGTTTGGGTATTGGACCAAGAAAATCTTGCATCACAACCTGTGCACCCATGACTGACTCTCACCCTGCCTGGTACCCATTGCTGGTGCTAGGTTATTTTGTGCCGTAGGCCAAGCTTATTAGTGTGCCAACCAACTGTTCGGTAGCTAACCCATGCGGTTGGGTCCCCCCACCCTCCTTATGATCTGCGCCCAAGCTGAATGCCTAATCTGCCTTAATAGTGGTACCTGCCCTGCTGGCACCTTCAGGCTCCTTTTCCACCTATCTGTGTCTGGCCACATTTTACTTGAACTTTGCCAGTCTGCCCTAATCAGAAGTGTTGGGCTTTCAGCACCAACATATTCACATATTTAAGATTGCCACTTAATATGTCTCTCTGGGCATTACAAAGACCATAAAAAATAAAAACTTAACATGTAGACATCTTTTGGAATCCTTCAGTATAAAGTTAACCTTGCTTCCTTACATTTGTGATGAATGATAAAACTGATAATAATAGCAATGCAGACTTTCCAGGCTGCATCTTTAGCTATTAAAATACAGGCTTTGATTGCTTTCCGTCCCCTGGGAACAATAATGCAAGCCTTTAACACTAAATGCGTTAAGGATTAAAACACAAGCAGCATCCGATGTATAGTGGATTCAAAAAACATTCAGACCCAATTAACAATCTGCATGCTTTATTGTGTTGTATAGATTTAATTTTAAATGGATAAATCTGATGTTTGTTCTATACTCAGTAACATATAATGGAAGAGTGATGCATGTTTTCAGAAAGGTTTACAATTTTATTAAAAATCAAAAACTGAAATCTCTCATTTATATAATTTCAGACACATGCACATGGGAGACAGTTTAATTCCTTGAATGATTATGTTTCTTCACCAGACCAGGGGCTGGCACTGTGCTCTAAATCTTTTTCCTCTTTCCCACTGTAGACTAACAGAAAAGCTTCCAGTCCCGGTGAACTCGCCACTTCCTGTCACCTGACTGTATGATGGCCACATTTTCATTATATACCTCTGTTCTGTTTTAGACTCCCCTCCCTAAAGATCTATTGTGATTTGATTGCTCAGTTTTGCCTGTACTGACAAGTATATGGGGTGGCTACCCCAAACCTTTTTCTGTTGTTACTCTGTTTATTTTACAATAAGTATTTGGTCCTTTTGCTGTGGTACTTCAGATTGTGGTCAGTCGCATCCTGTTTGATTAAATTATTTTTGAGATGTGTCTAGGACTTGAGTGGAGTCCACCTGTGGCAAATTGAATTGATTGGATGTCATTTAGAGAGGCACACACCTATGTATATAAGGTCCCACAATTCACACTGCATGTCAAAAACCATGCCATGAAATCCAAGAAAATCTTTGCAGACCTCCATGAAAAAAATGTGGTGAGGATTAGATCAGGGTAAGAGGATTAAATCATTTCTAAAGCTTTAGGGGTTCCCAGGAGCACATTGGTCTCGATAATTGTGAAATGGAAGACCTCTGGAACCACCAAGACTCTTCTTAGTGTTGGTTGTCTAGACAAACTAAATAACTGGGCAAGAAGGGCCTTAATCAGGGATGTTGCGGAGAACCCAATGATCACTCTAACAGTGCTTCAAAAGTCCTCAGCTAAGATGAGAGAACCCGTTGGAAGAACTACCATCTCAGCAGCACTCCTTCAATCAAGCTTGTATAGTGGAGTGGTTAACTCTCTCTTGGATTTTTCCAAACAACATTTAAATGACTCTGAGAGCAAGAGGAAAAAAGATTATCTGGTCTGATGAACCCAATTGTAAATATATTAAAAATCAAAAACTGATACCTCTCATTCATTTAAGTGTTCGGGACCCTTAATTCAGTACTTTGAAGAAGCCTCTTTGGCAATGATTACTGCTTCAAGTCTTCTTGGGTAAGTCTCTACAAGCTTTGCAGATTGGGCAGTTTATCCCAAACTTCCCCCTCAAGATCCCCCTCAAGCTCCATTAGATTGGGTGGGAAGTGCCTGTAAACTGCCATGTTCAGTTCTGACGACAGGTGTTCTACAGGGTTTAAGTCTGGGCTTTGGTTGGGCCACTCAAGGACAGTCAGAGACTTGTCTTGAAGCCACTGTAGTGTTGTCTTGTATTTATGCTTCGGATCATTTTCATGTTGAAAGCCCTAGTCTGAGGTAACATGCACTCTGGAGCAGTCTTTCTTCAAGGACCCCTCAGTATTTGGCTGCATTAATTCTCCCCTCAATTCTGACCAGTCTCCCTGTCCCTGCTTCTGAGTACATCCCTCATAGCATGATGTTGTCATCACTAGGTGTTAAGGAAGTGATAAGCAGTGCCTGGACTTTGCCAGACTTAGTGCTTGGAGCTCTGCTTACAGTGTTCAATTTTTGTCTTGTCAGACCAGAGACTCTTTTTCCTTATGCTTTCAAAGTCTTTTAAATGCTGTTAAGTAAATTCCAAGAGTACATTAGACACTTTCCCACAAAAACCTGAGTGATGGAGTGCTGCTGAGATGGCTGTCCTTCTGACAGGTTCCATCTCAGTAGAGGACTTTTGAAACTCTGTTAGAATGACCATTGCCTTCTTGGTCACCTCCCTGACTGAGATCTTTCTTGCCAGGTTACTCAATTTGACCAGATGGCCACCTCTAGAAAGAGTGCCCATGGTTCCAAACATCTTCCATTTCACAATTATTGAGGCTACTGTGCTCCTGGGATCATTTAAAGTTTTAGAAATTATCTATCTATCTATCTATCTATCTATCTATCTATCTATCTATCTATCTATCTATCTATCTATCTATCTATCTATCTATCTATCTATCGTCTTGCTCTGATCAAAGCCTCAATGCAGTTTTATCATTAAGATCTAAAAATTGTCTAAACGATTTCCAATCAATTCAGTTTGTCACATGTGAAATCCAATCAAGTTCTAATCACATCTCAAGGATAATTAAAGCAAACAAGATCACAATTTGGAGTCCTGCCTCAAAAGGTCTGAAAACTAATTTAAATGAGAGAGTTTAGTTTTTGATTTTTAATACATTTACAAACCTTTCGGAAAACATGTTTTGACTTTGTCATTATAGAATATTAAGTGTAGATTGATGGGAAAATAAGCAAAATTTTTCATTAAAAAAATCTAAGACTTAGTAAAGTGTGCGGAAAGTCTTAATACTTTATGAATCCACTGTAAGCCACCTTCTTGGAGCTTCTGCTAACATCTCATTCTATCTGCTCACGGATTTGCTCTGGATATTTTTTGGTAGGCTTTCTCTATGATATTTTCCTTCTTACATCCACTTGGAGGTTCACTGCCTCTACCTTGAGATTAAAATATGTTAGTATCTGTTTTGAAGATTATGTTTTAAATTGCAGGCATTGACTAAAACGTAATAATGAAATACTGTACCTACATTCCTGTGTGGAATACAATTTACTGTTAAGAAGCATAACGTAAAAATTGCTGTTAGTCTTTAAAGGAGTTTACAAGAGGGGGCATGTCTTTAAACCCACGTCCTCCCCAGAGATGTTAACTGTTGTCGTGTGATTTTCTGTGTCGCAAACCTAAAAGACAGTACCTTTTACCTGTGACATTCATTTTCTTTTCATGAAGAAAGATTACAGTTAAATGCTTATTTAATATAATGGTACATGATGCATATTTTATAGAAAACCTAATTATAACTGATAAAATGTAGCTATGTTACTGAATGCAGGGAATCAGTAAAGTAATATGCATTTTCAATATAAAGTGATGTCATGAAGGCCCTGCCTCTTGGGGTTCCAGCCATAAAACATAAGGAGTATATTTAGACAACTTATATATTCAACACATAATATTGAAAAAAAGAGTTCAAAAATTACAAAAATAATGATAAAATAAAAACTTTAAGCCAGGGAACCAACAATTTTACAATGACGTTCTGCAACTTTTCTCTTAGGTGACAGTGCAGTGCTTTGCAGTTGGGCAGCTTACTTGATTTGCATTAGATTCATGGCTGACGGTGTGATCTCAAGAATATAATTAAGCTAGCATAGCGAAACACCCATTTTTTAAAACAGACACAGTGGTACAATGGTAAATCTGTCTGCTTCGATCACGTAGGAATTCATGTTCACTGGATATGCTAGCCCTTATGTCCCTTTTTCTTTGTGCTTCTTGTTGCTTTTATTCATCAGACATTGCGGCCCTCTTGTGGACACTAGATGACATTTTGCCCAGGCATGGATGTCAGACATTTTGCCGTTTTATATAGGTAAATTTTCTACGACTGACCACTTTTCCTTATCTCTCCTTAGTTCATGAAGCATACTCCTTGATCTTGACTGGAATAATGCACACAAAATATTTACATTTTCTGCTTTAAAAGACTCTGCCTCTCCTAAACAATCTCCCTGTTTGTTATACACTTTGTTTCTAGACTCTGTATCTTATTAGGCATTCATTCTTTTCTTTCTGGTATAAAAGGTAACCTGCCTGAATTCAGTTATGTTTCAGTTGTTTTAGGTTTTAAATTAATTGTATTTTCAATTTTGGATATTTGTACCCTCACTTGTTTTTTTTTAACTCTGTTTTGCATATTATTTATTTAAATATATATTATTTGCAATTTGTTTATTTCCTAGTCACAACCTACTATTGAATCTCATTAAGATCATAATAAATTGCATTAATTTTTACTCGCCAATTGCCTGAATACACTTATTGTGTGGGCTGCTTCAGTTGTTATCTGTCAGTTTATGTTGTGCCTATACTAAATTTCTCAGAAATATACATTGCTTTGTTTTGACTTCACTTAGGCAGAGATTTACTGATCATTTATTCACGTTTCAATCATGCTGTCAAAACTTTAGAATTTTTAATAAAACATTGCTAGATTCATGCTTTATTAGAAAATGTAATGCAGGAATGGCACATTTACTTCAGTTCATGAGCACAAGAATAACCGGAGGTACGTTGCTATGGAAGCTAAGAAACTAGAACATGTTCAAATACAGACTGATACACAGTAGAATAACTAAGCAAATATGACTAGCATTAATGCCAGAGTGTTATAAAAATAACATGCAGCATGCTTTCTTTTTTGATTTTTTTTAATTCAGGTTTGTTTCCTAAACTAAAATCATATTGTTATACACATTCCTTACAAATCACAATGTTAAAAATTTTATACATTATATATGTAGAATTTTAAATAAGCGGGTTGCACAGTGGTAACGCTGCTACCGCACAGTAAGGGGACCAGGGTTCACGTCCCTGCATGGAATTTGAATGTTCTCCCCATGTCTGTGAGGGTTTATTTCCACTGTCCAAGGAAATGCAGGTTAAGTGAATTGTCAATGCTAAACTGGCCCTAGTGTGTATTTGGTGTGTGGGTGTGTGTGTTCACCCTGCGATGGACTAGCATTCTACCCAAGATTTGTTTCTGTCTTGTTCCCTTATGCTAGTTGGGATAGGCTCCATGTGGTCTGATCTGGATTAGCTGGTTAGAAAATGACTTCACATGTTAAATGTCTCATTTACACTACCACTCTGATGTGACCTGATTCAGTTTTTTCATATTAAACGAAGATAGAGCTATAAGAAAAAGATATTTGCACAGATATTTAAATGTTATTTGTCTAATTTGAAAGTTCTCTAAACACTGGGTGTCATCAAAGTAACTAAGAGTACAGTCCCACCACTCTGCACTCCTGTGTGTACCTGGATTCTTCAAAGAATGGAGGTGGAGGAAGTCCCAGTAGAAAAAGTAAAGACATGTAATGATTTAGACCTTCTGCATGATATTTAGACAATGAGTTCTTCTTTTAAAATGTAGAAAATTGAAGAGCCTCCGCAGAACAAAGCATACTGAGATCCATGTTTTCACCTTACCACAATCACTAGGTGACAGTACATACTTGATACATGCATTCTGCATAAGCTAAATATTTATGTAAATTCTCAGGCCACATCTAGACTCTGCAATATATACAGGACAGGAATTGAATCAGATTTCTTCACCATTTCTAATTCAGGCACCGAGACAGTGTAAAACACATCCTTGTTAAGTGCTTGGTGGTGATTGAATGTGTTCTGCTGTACTGTGATGTACTGTGATGGACCGTTAAGCTGGGCTGACATTCTAGCCAGAATAAATCCTGTACCTTTACCTGGCAGGGCGGTCAGTGTACTGGATGGATGAGGGGGGTAGGGCCTCCCAAGACTACATGCTCCCCAGACACAGTGGGTAGCAACAGTCATGGGCCAGTATGCCCATTCATATGCCTGCAAGGAATGCTGGAAGTTACAGTCCCTTGGAGTAGTCCTGCTGGGATCTGTGGGTGCTAGCAGGGGGTCTGCTGCGGAGAGCCGCTGTTCCTAGAATGCCTACTCCTTGACACAGGAAGTACTCCAGGGTCCATCAAAAAAGGGGCCGCCTCCGTCAGTATGGTCAGAATCGGGAGAGGAGTTAGACCAAGTTAACCTGGGAGAAGTGGAGGGAAAGTGACATTTGTTATAGTTGTGTACTGGAGAAAAACAGACCTGTGCAAGGTATTGTAAAATGAAATTGTTTGTTTGCACCAAAACTGTGTTTGTACGATTTTGTCAAGGCTTTGGAGGCTGTGGGACAATGAACTTGACATGACTTTAATGGTAGGATTGTCATTAATGGTTTACAGTTCAGTGGTTTGACCACTGTGCCTATTTCCATTATAAATATAACCAATAAATGTTTTAAACATTTGTAGCCAAAGTTGGTGAAGAATAATCAATAATTAATATGTTGCTGGGGTTACATAGGAAGTTGATGTAAGTACACACCATTTTTATTTGTCTTAATACTTCCAACATGAGCACTAGGGAAGTAGTTTTATTAGACCTTCAGTTTTTAAATAACACATTCTCCAGGAGCATACGCCCCTTGAGTTACAATGTGAAAAGCCTCTACTATAGCCATTGCTGTATGTCTGTCTGTCCATCTGTCTGCATGAAACAATTCAGCTCCCAGTGGACTCATTTTGTTGAAACCAGGCACACTTATTCTTCTAGAGAATGTGTCACATTAATTTGTGTTGACATAACTTCAATGCAGTGTGCTGTGCACATTTTTGAAATTTCAGAATCTCCATTTGAGAGGCATTGGTGAATTTGTGAACTTGTATATCTTAAATCAGAGAAACATTCTATGCAGCTTCAAATGTGAATTACTACAGTTTACAGTTTCAGTTTTACCTTGAGAGTGGTTACTTCAACTTGTATTTATTTTTTATATATTTTTTTATTTCTTTTTAATTTGTTTAACAGCTGTTCCTGATGGCAAACAGTGAAACAACTGCAATTGAAGCGAATACACCTGGGGCCAGGTGGGGTAAGATTTAAACAGGGTAGGATGGTCAAATATTACAATATAAGGAAGCTATGATCTGTATTTATTTAATCAATTTACTAATAATGATATTCTTTAATTATTCAGTATGGGAATAACGATATTGTTTATTAAAGAGCCTTAGAAGATGCAGTGGATGGTTGACAGTACATCACTGCAGGCCAGAGTTACCAACATATCATCTGTGTTTATCCTGCTAGATATCTCCTCTGCCTTTGGCAGGTTAACCACAAGATCCTCCTTGCCCCCTTGCTTTGCGTTCTACCAGATCCTACCATGTGTCCTGGTATGGAAAGATGTCAAGGGTGCATAAGGTGAGCACAGAGGGGCCCCAAGGATTGATGCTGAGCCCTCTCGTCTTCTCCCTATACACCTCTTCACTAGGCCCTATCATCCTGTCCCATGGTTTCTTTTATCAGTGCTATGCTGTTGAAACACCATTACACCTGCTGTTCCCATCAGATGACTACATAATCTTAGCTAGAATCTCTGCATGTCTCACTGGTATTTACAATCTGGATGAAGGAACTCCATCTAAAGCTCAACCTGTTAAGGCAGACCTTCTTGTTATCACAGATCATCCATCTATTCAGCACCCTATCTCTATTCAACTTGGTTCTTTACCACTAACACCTGCCATTTTGGTATGCTACCTTGGGGTGGTGATTAAAGACTAGATCTTCTTCAAGGACCATGTTGCTACTGTCTCTCAGTCTTGCAGATTAAGTCTATACAATATCCCCAAGATTATACCACATGTGACAGAGTATGCAACACAACCTCTGGTCCAGGCTCTGGTCTTGTCACCGCCGGACTACTGTAACTTTCTCTGCTGGCAGGAGCACCAGCATGTGTCTCTATGCAGATGGTTTAAAATGCAGCATCATGCCTGATGTTCAACCAGCCAAGGCAGGCACATGTCACTTCTCTCTTCAGATCACTACACTGGTCTCCTCTAACAGCACACATTAATTCAAATCCTTGGTGCTTACCTACAGAATAGTCAGTAGGTCTGAGCCTATATATATATATATATATATATATATATATATATATATATATATATATATATATATATATATATATATATATATATATGTATATATATATATATGACCCGCCGGGACACCGTGAGGGACCAGATGTGGGTCTGCCCGGCCGGGACCCTGGATCACATGGGGCCCACCCTGCCACATGGGGGCCCCCCTGGTTGTTTTGGGGGCCACAGGTTGAGGGTATGGAAGCCCCGCACTGCAGGGGCCGATGGTCACCACCAGGAGGCGCCCCAATGCCTTGAGGACCTGTTACCAAAGCACTTCCGCCGCACCTGGAAAATAAACGTGTGGTGGTGGAAATCAACATGTCTGCCTGTCTGTGTCCGGGCCGGGTTCACAATATATATCTATATATATCTATATAAATATATCTATATAAATATATATATATATATATATATATATATATATATATATATATATATATATATATATATATATATATATATATATATATATATATATATATATATATATATATATATATATATACTGTATATATATATATATATAGGCACTTCTGATGTCCTGTGCTCCTACTCGACCACTCAGGTCTGCTGTTGAACAGCGTCTGGTGATACCACCACTGCATAGTGTTAAACTTCAGTCCAGACTATTTTCCTGTGTAGCTCCTAGCTGATGGAATGAGCAGCCCACCTATATTTGAAATGATGACTCCCTAAATGTGTTTAAGACATGTTGGAATACTCTCTCATTTGGTGAGTTTCTGTCAACCTAATATTAGATGTTAGCTTTTGTAATCTAAGAATTGTAACTCACTTTTATTTTGTTTTGAGCTGTCAACTTGTGGAAATCAATTTTGTACCCTTGTTTCCCAAGCAGTCCCCAAACTGATGTCTACTCAATTTTGTTGACTTCCTATTTTTTTAAAAAAGTGTCTGCTAAACAAATAAATGTAAATGTTTCTGGCCTTGAGCACATTACTGCTGGGATGCTATGTCCACACAGTCTTATACTGGAAAAAAAATCGGACAGAGCTAAAGCAAAACAACATTTATGAGGTGGCTCAAATTGCTTTACAGTACTCAGTTTAAAAACAGCTCTTTAAATGTCAGAAAGATAACAATCAGGAAGTGCATTGTCCTAGAGCCATCCAATGATATTCCTCTATGGTGAATGATGACACTTGTTTATCGCAAATAAATGATTTAGGAAAGAAAACCAAGTGGCTGAAGAGAGAATTTTATAGAAAGTAAAGAAACAATTGCTGCAATTCTGTGCCTACACACGGGCAGATGTGATAGATGGTAGAGCATAAACTGGAAAGACCTGTTGCAGTTTTGCTTGCTCTTATTATTGACATTTTTCAGTTGTTATAATAATATTAGTGCATTTAATTTAAGAGCACCTTTCCCATGCTCAAAGCTGTTTACAATGTGTTTTTGAAACCTGGAGCATAGAAAGCTTAAATGACTTTCTCAGGGTCACATAGTGAGTCACGGATGGGGACTGATCCAGCAACATCGTGGTTCAAAGTCCAATGCCACGGTTGTGTTATATAGTAATGAAGTAGAAATACTTTGTTAATGTATATGAGTATGTGTTGAGAATATTTCTGCTTTACTGGAATATAAAGCTTTCTGTCTACTTTTACTTCACTGCATTCAAACAACATTTACTCCGGTATACTTTGCTGGACATTACCATATTTAACCAGAAAACCAAACCAAATGCATGTGCAAATGCACACAAAAGTTTTACTCAGCCAATTGCCTAAGATACGGGCTCCTTCTACTCTAAGGAAATTATGCAAAGAATCTGGGATGATTTTCAAATGTGTGCTGCTGGTATTAACACTCGGTCATCTCCAGAGTCAATCCAAATATACCTTGCCGCAGCCTGCAGTGCAGTTTGGAGCTAGATGTTGGTGATGCGCAGTCCCAGTCTCAGTCTCAGTCATTCTCGGATCTGATACCGTTGTGTTCGGTCACAGTCATCATTCCAAGATGTGCATTCACGTGCTGTAATTGACTCACCTTGTCAAATGTGCTGTTCACATGTCATCTCACAATATCCTGGGCATCATGGCTCTTAAACAAATTGTGAACTAGTTGGAAAAGTTCACAGAAAACTGAAAAGGGCATTCGTATGAATGCAAAAGTGGAAGTGATAAAGCACAGCAGAGTGTCATTGCAGACCGCAGTATCTACGAGTTCTTCACGTAATGCCCCAACATAATGAAACACTCTCAATATCAGTCACAAAAGGCCCATTGCATTACACTATGATTAAGATTTGAGCTGTGTGAGGATTTTCTGACTCAAAGGGTGTTTTATGACTGACGTGGTGGGCATTACCCGATCTATGTCATAGGTATTGCAGGCTGCAGTTAAACCCATCTCATAAAGCCTAGTAAAACACTTCATCAAACATTACTAGGGTTTGTTTTGATGACTAATATTGAAGTAATTCTGTCAATTTTAATGGGGCTATTTTTGGGACAACGGAACAGTTAAAAATACTTTCTGTTCAAATTAAGTGTAATAATTTTGCAATGCAATAGTTTGTGTTAACAAAAATTCACTCTACGAAGAGGTTCAAAGGAATTGATTGGCATTTTCTTATAGCGGGGAAGCTCGTTTGCCTCTCCTATTAGCACTCTGCCCAATGAATTTGTACACAATCATTAAAATGTCCACTTACGCTGAAAGTCACTGCTTCAAGTTATGGTTAGTTGGCTCATACATCAATGATTGCAATTTGACTCACATGTAAAAGGAAGGTAGTTTGAATAACTTTTTTTTTTTTACTATATGTATAACAGGGGGGCACCATTCTGGATGCTTCCTGTGTGAATTTTGCTTGTTCTCCTCATGTGCATGTGTGCAAAGACATGTGTGTCAGGTGGACTGCCCATGGTAAATTGGGCTGTCTGTTTGCTCACGTTGTCTGGGGACTTTTCATGCATTCCACCATGTACTTGCTGGGTTAGGCTTCCATGGCCCAGTTATGATTATTCAACTTTGGAAAATGTATGTATGCATGGACAGATATAAAACAAGTGGTGATCCTACATTCTCATGTACTTACTGTAAGTACAGTTAATATCAAATAACTGATATAAAACGTCTACTTCAGTAGTTTGCTCATGGGCAAATTTTGCATTTACTTGAATAACATGCCAGTGAGGTATCTTTGTTTTTATTCAACTATAGTTGTTGAGTGTTTGGTACAACACTGTGCCTTGACCACTTCATCCCAGTGCTTTCTACCCATATTTCAAGCTTTCACTTCTGTTTTGAATGAGTCTGCGTCGCTCTCACAAATGGAGCCTAAAAAATTTGGATCCCAGTGCCGCTGTTGATGAGTTCTTCCCAGACATAATTACCCTCTTCCTTATCCTGCTGGCTTTTCCTTTCCTCACTGATTGGTTGCCCTCAGGACTGCAACTCTGCCTTCTTTCCCTATTCACTGTTAATATCTCTTTTCAGTTTAGAATTTGCATTTCTGCCTCAAATTCAAAAATTAGATTAGTGTGAAGGCTGTACAGAAGGAAGCAACAATAATTGTAAAGCTGCAAAAAGAACTTTGCACAAGCTTAAAGTAGTCTGTTATTTAGTGTCATATTTTAATTATACATAAGAGTGAGTGTGAGTATGTGCTTGAGCGTGCCCTGCAATGGCCTGGCATCTTGTCCTGCCTTGCCCCTGATGCCACAGAGATAAGCTGTCATTCCCTAATCTGAATGGATATGGATGGTTTATATTTTAATCATATATAAATGAGTTTGGATGAGTTTTTTTCTTGTTTTTATTTTTTATGAGATTGGTTTGCTTTTTATTTCCTCCCAGCTATCTTACCTTATCATCAGACTTTTCTTTTAATGGCTTAGAATACGATTAAATATATTAGATGCTACATTTGTACTAATTATATATCTATGTTATGTAACCTTGTATTGACTTTTTATTTATTCATTATTATTATTGCCTAATTTAACTTGTTTTTTCTTTTCTTGTAACTATTTCTTTAACATTTTGAAAATCAAGCTACATTCTGTGTATGAAAATGTGTTTAGAAATTGATATTATTGTTGTGTGTGGATGGAGTGGCATCCTGGCCAGAGCTGGCTCCTGCCTTGTGCCTAATGCTACCAGATAGGCACCAACCCCCCAAAAGAATTAGACTGGTGCGAAGGCTGCATTGAAAGAATCACAGATAACTGAAAAGTAGCAAAAAAATTTAAACCATGTTAAAAAATTAAAGCTTTGTGTCAGATTTTCATTGCATAAATGAGTGGGGCTGCATGCCTGAATGTGTACTGCATTGGACTGGCAAGACTGTTCCCTGCCTTATGCCCAGTCCTGTCCAAATGTTTCTAACCTAACTAGATTAAGCATATTAAATACTGGGTGGATGAACAGATGGATACATTCTTCATTAGTGTATAGCGTGCTGGGTTTATACTTTAAGTGGATGTGCATGTCATAAAATTAACTGAATTTATTATAAATGATTCACCCTCAAGCAAAGCTGAATAACCACAGTCCTATGCAATAGTAAATGCATTTATAATAAATTGCATAACTATAATAATGTTATTTTTTGACTTTGTTTTTCTAGGTACTTATAATTTACACATTTTGAGATTAGCAGGGACATGGTGGCACAGTGGTCAGGAAATGCTGCCTCACAGTTTCAGGGACTCATGTGTGAATTCTGGTCTGGGTCAATGCCTATGAGGAGCAGGGTTACACAGCATACCAGTAGTGGAAAACCCAACTTTTAAAATTATACAGTGCAACATTTCAATATTTTAGTTTTCTATCTAAGTGTTCAATCCCACCTTCGATGTGCAGTATACTGTATAGATGAAAAACATGCTTTGATGCACTGCACCCTTACCACCCCCCTCCCCCGCCAGCTTCGATGAGCTGAAGACGTCAAGGTGGATTCTTCCTTGCCTTGACACGACGGAGATTTCACAGGAGACCCCTCATGCTCCTCATGTTGGTAGCTCCAAGTGGGAAGCTGGAGTTGTTTCGGCATTATCAGCTATTTGCTTCAGAACAATTTTAGTACTGCTACTGTAGTCTGAAAGCTGGTATCAATACTGAAGTCAAGATTTTGGTACCGGTCCAACACTAGTGCGGAGTTTGCGTGGCCTCCTCCATCTTGATGAGTGCTTTCTCTGTTTACTTCTATTTGATGCCATATCTCTAAAATGTGTGAATTAATCTACAACTCCTTCTGTCCAAATTGGTTTTTCCCTGGATGCTTAAGTTTTATCCCAAAGACTTGAATGTTAGTTGTTCTCATTACTCCAAGTTGGCTTAGCATGGCTCTGTGTGGGAATGTGACCTGTAAAGAACTGACATCCTGTCTCGAATCCAGCCTTGTAGTCAATGTCATTGAGATGGCATCAGTTTCCCTGAGACTTTGTAATGGAGGTGGAGTTGGAAAGTTATTATTGCTACAAATACCACAGTTACATCATTTTTTAGGTAAACAAAGTAAATGTGAAAAGCATGGCAATCTCACGGGTTACTGAATAAGAGCATGAAAGATGCCCACAGTTCTTTTATGACATACAGAATTAGACATACTGTATGCTTTTTTTGCTAATAAATTTAGTTTTCCTTTCATTGCTTTGTTTACATGGATCCATTCCTTTCTCTTGAGTGGCTGGGTTGCTCTGAGGCTCCACCAGAGGTGGTGCCCAGGGCCATTTCTGAATCATCACCTGAATAGTGTACTCTGCTCACTGGGTGTGGTGGTTATGTGACATAGAGGCACATGCTAGCTTTGCAGTCATTGTTTGGGTCATCAGTGAGAAGGGTGCACACCCTGGTGTGCTAGCCACCAACGGCTCTTAGCATCTGTGAGAAAATAAAAATGCTGTCATTCTTCTGTTTCAGTAGCACCTCCAAGGGTACCCCAACTCTTCCTAATAATATATGTTGATCAGCATGCTCGAGACCCCGATTCGAACTTTGAATATACAGTAATATACAAATAACAGCACATTCAAAACGCAGAGAGGGAACAATTAAGAATGACTAAGCCAACCGTTTTCCTGGGTACAGCAGATTTGATTGTTGGGCGACATTTTATATAATTGCATGGGGTCCCCATCACCCGTTTGCTGACTGGATTGAAATTATGCTCCCTATAATGTCATCCCTGGGCACAATTTTAAACAACATAGGAATTCTACTATAACTGATGAAATCATTTGATTCTAAAAGCTGCAGCATCAATAGATGCATAAATGTGTAGACCAAGCTTGAAAGGAGTCAGTCTAGGTCACAGGTTCCCAATAATACAGTATGTCCAGGGATTTATCTTATAGCCTGCAGTAATCTACAATTTTATATAAATCCAGATGTCTTTCAACAAGCTGCTACTGAAAGGGACCATTCATTCCCAAAGATCCAAAGGGGCCACTCTATCAAGCAGCTGAAAAATGGCTCAGCCACCAGGAAGTGCCAGCAAAGAGAATGAAGGCCTGTCATCTGTCTTATGATGAAGGCTGATCTCAAATAGTAGCACTCAAACTTGGATCTCCTTTTTTAACACTCAAACAACCTAAGGTGCTACCTTATAGTACTTATTAAACCAAATTAACAACTTCTTTATCAGGTTTGACCACCCTAACCCACTCTCACCTTGGAGTACTGCACCCTCCTCCCATCCTTCTACTGATACCAGCATAGGAGAGACTTCCCCATCCACAATTACAACAGCCCAGGTGAGCAGAGAGCTGAGGAGACTTCATGCCAGCAAAGCAGCGGGTCCAGATGGAGTATCACTGGGGAGTCCTCTACAGCGCATCTTAAACCTGAGCCTGGAACAGGGGAGAGTCCCAAGGCTTTGGAAAACATCTTGCAGCACCCCAGTCCCAAAGGTATCACGTCCTGGTGAGCTAAATGACTTCTGAGCCTGTTGCTCTGACGTCACATGTGATGAAGACCATGGAGCGTCTGCTGCTTCACCACCTTAGGCCACAGCTCCGCCAAGCCCTCAGCCCTTTGCAGTTTGCATACCAGGAGAAGGTGGGAGCGGAGGATGCCATCATCTATATGCTACACTGATCCCTCTCCTACTTGGACAGAGGCAGTGGTGCTGTAAGAATTATGTTTCTGGACTTCTCTAGCGCCTTCATCACCATCCAACCTCTGCTCCTTAGGGACAAGCTGACAGAGATGGGAGTAGATTCAAACCTGGTGGCATCTTACAGACAGACCTCAGTAGATGCGTCTTGGGAACTGCAGGTCTGACATTGTGGTCAGCAACACAGGAGCGCCGCATGGGTCTGTACTTTCTCTGGTCCTGTTCAGCTTATATACATCGGACTTCCAATACAATTTGGAGTCCTGCCATGTGCAACAGTTCGCTGACGACACTGCTATCATGGGCTGCATCAGGAGTGGGCAGGAGGAAGAGTATAGGAACTTAATCAAGGACTTTGTTAAATGGTGCGACTCAAACCACTTACACCTGAACACCAGCAAAACCAAGGAGCTGGTGGTGGATTTTAGGAGGCCCAGGCCCCTCATGGACCCTGTGATCATCAGAGGTGACTGTGTGCAGAGGGTGCAGACCTATAAATACCTGGGAGTGCAGCTGAATGATAAATTGGACTGGACTGCCAATACTGATGCTCTGTGCAAGAGAGGACAGAGCCGACTATACTTTCTTAGAAGACTGGCATCCTTCAACATCTGCAATAAGATGTTGCAGATGTTCTATCAGATGGTTGTGGCGAGTGCCCTCTTCTACGTGGTGGTGTGCTGGGGAGGCAGCATAAAGAAGAGGGACGCCTCATGCCTGGACAAACTGGTGAGGAAGGCAGGCTTTATTGTAGGCATGGAGCTGGACAGTTTGACATCCGTGCCAGAGCAACAGGCGCTGAGCAGGCTCCTGTCAATCATGGAGAATCCACTGCACAGTATCATCTCCAGACAGAGGAGCAGCTTCAGCGACAGACTGCTGTCACTGTCCTGCTCCACGGACAGACTGAGGAGATCGTCCCTACCCCCACACTATGCAACTCTTCAGTTCCACCCGGGGGGGTATGGGGGGGGGTAAATGTTAACATTATACAAAGTTATTGTCTGTTTTTATTTTTATCTGCATTTTTATCACTCTTTAATTTAATATTGTTTCTTTGTATCAGTATTCTGCTGCTGGAGTATGTGAATTTCCCCTTGGGATTAATAAAGTATCTATCTATCTATCTATCTATCTATCTATCTATCTATCTATCTATCTATCTATCTATCTTATTTATGGTCCATCCACTTTGCCCTGCTAAATCCAGTTGAAATTTGTCTCGAATAAGAGCCTATTTTGCACTTTGGTGGGGGGTTCACTCAACAGCACTTCCCACAACCTTAGCAATTGCAAGAGAACCTAAAAGTTTCCACAACAAAAAGGACTTTAGAAGCAAAACAATGGAGCAACTACAGGCAGGACAAAAGGTGTTCTTATAAGAAGACTATATCATCAGTGCCCAGCTGAACAAAGAAGGTCCCTGACTGCCCATTGGGATGACTGGTGCACTTACCCAATACCGTAACCTTCCTGCCATCTCACCTCTGAGTTGCCTTCCTGGCTTAACTGCTACTTCCAACTCCAACTTCACTGGACCAAAGAAAGGAAGGCCTTTTAATTTGTAGCCCATACTACACTACTTTCGGCGTCCCAGGCGATACCAGCCAAGGAGTCATATAGACAGAACTTGCCCCCTTGTGGCACCAAGTGTTCCTTCGGTTCTCTCAACCACAAAAATGTACTGGAAAAGACAGATTGTCTGCCCTCCCAGTATACTTGTGAGGCTAAAACATAATGCCATTTAGCAGCTTAGGGAACCTCAAACACACAAAAAGGATTTCTCCTATTGGAAGGGTCCTGTTGTGGAGGGGGTCACTCTGGACTCTGGTTTCAATTGAATAAATTCTCTTAGTGTGTTTGGCAGTGTGAAATAATGGTATCACTATCTAGATTAGCTTTGCACTATTACAAGCATCAATGGGCATAACACAGAAACCAACACTGGATGGAATCCCACAGAACACACTGACTCATAAAAACTAATTTAGAGTTGTAATACAGACATCTTTGGCAGGTGAGAGGAGCACCCATGAAGAAAAAGGCAACCTGATCACAGATATTAACCCACAGGTGCTGGTAGCCACCTGGTCTTTTATTCAGTGCCTGCACTGATCTAGTTGTCACTTTTCAGACAGACATGTCTGACGTGTCACTCAGCTTAGTCACAGGTTACACCCATATTCACACAGGAATTAAGACGTGCATGACTATGAAGTGTACAGACACACTCATTATCATTTTTGATTGCTATGGTGAGCATTCAGGTCTATCTAGACAAGAAAAGGTTATGGAAATGTACCTACCTCATTATTGTGTTGTCTGTCAAAAGTGTTGGACTTTTCAATATTGTTTAAATGTATTGTCTAGTTAGAATATTTGGCACTGCTACTTCACAGCTTCAGATGCATGGGGTCGAGAAGGAGTGGAGAGGTTGGCCCAATTCCAAAAGAGACACCAGTTTCTGAGACCACCTCGGTTTCATAGTTACCTGACTGGAAGGGATAGAGTCAGTTGCCCTCATTGGGTGACTTCTCTGTGCTGTGAATGGAGAAAGAGATGATACTGTTAGTGACAGTGCTCCTTTGTGTCCCAGAGTATTGGTCTATTAAATAGGGTGAGTTTAGATATCTAGATGTCTAGATAGATGGATAGATAAGTGCCTTTATTGTCATTGCATTATGGTGCATCCCTTGAAATGATTGTAAAGTGTGTCTGTGTGTTTGTGTGTAAAGTGTTCAAGTTTATCAGTTCCTTTCCTATAATTCTACTTATTTCTCAAGATTTTTTTGTATACTCAATGATGTTGCTTGAGATTTTTCTGTTGTTAAGGTTCTCCTTTTAGCTCTCTTTGTGCCTATGTATCCTCTGAGCGGCTCCCTTTTACATGCCACAGTGCCATTGGTTGACCTTTTTAATAATTCACATCTATCTTAATCTTTACTTGTGCCCCAAGGCCTCAGAGCTGCTGTTAACCACCTTCCCTGCTGCACCGGCTGACCATATCCTGGAATGCTGACATGCCTGATTGTTAGAGTGCCAAACGTTTTAGTCCCTGCCCACTGTAAAAGTGAACACATATGGATGATAATGTAAACAGTATAATCAGCAAATATTAATTGATGTCTGGTTGATGTGACACAGCACTTCAGAAGCAGGTCATCTTCTATCTTTAACTTGGAAAACAGAAGCAGCCCATGTGCCATGGATAAGAAATTGTAGGGAAAATGTAGGACCTAAAACAAGGGAAGAGATTTACATTTCTCAGATGTCAATGATGGTGGTACAGTGGTTTCGTGGTTCACAGCTCTGGAGACTTGGGTTCAATTTCTATTTCTATCACATTCACTTTCTTTTTCTCCATTTGTGAAAAATATGTAGAGAAACAACTATATTATATTTTGATCTTCTACACCCTTTTTGGGTGGTTTTCATTATAGAAAGACACTTCCTAAATTAAAACGGGTCTATATGTTTGTGTGTTCCATCTAGAGTTGGTTCCTTCCATGCTTCCAATACTATAAGGATAGGCTTCAACTCCCTAAAGTGTGGTCATAAATAAGTGTGTTCAGAACATGGCAAATAACTGGCCATATGGTAGCTAGCACTGCCACTTGACATGCATATGCAGCATGTGCGGACTGAGTGTTCTTTCCATATTTTTGTAGCTTGTCTTTTTTCACCTTAAAAACATTCACTCTGAATTCAAGATGTTGCCATTTTAGATTAGGTAGTTCTTACTCAATGTATTTTCTTGAGCAGTGGTTGGCAGCAGGTCTCTTGCTTAGCATTTATAGGCTGTATTTTGTCAGGTGATGACAATGTCCGAGGGGATCTCAGTGATCTGATACTAATTGACACAAACCAGGCACCAGTATCTCATTGTTTGGTTGATTTTTTTGTGACAAGAACAGTGCATGAACTTGTTAGTCATTAGCAAAAAAAGGAACAGATATTATTAATTAGGTAACTTCATATTCACATTAGAGAAGTCTACACACATAAAGGAAAATTGTGGTGTGGCCTCACTGGAATTTTCTTGCCATAAATACCACTGCTTCCTGTTGCTTATTTTTATATGGTTTTGGTAAATTCTGGGGTTTTGCTTTCCGGATACTTCAACTCTTTTATAAAATGTTACTTTTGGTTTCATTTTCACTGTTATTTTTTTCATGTGTTGTTTTCTGAGGTCATTTGTATATGTTTACTAGCCAGGTTGCTATTCTGAGACAAAGTATGCGGCACATGACATCGTCACCTTGACGGTATTAAAATGCTCTAAAGAACAGACAGTTTAATAAGGAAAGTTCAGGAGAAGACTGAAGATCTGGCACCAAATTCCAATCACTAGACAAACTTCCATCCATCCATCCATTATCCAATCCGCTATATCCTAACTACAGGGTTACGGGGGTCTGCTGGAGCCAATCCCAGCCAACACTGGGCGCAAGGCAGGAAACAAACCCTGGGCAGAGCGCCAGCCCACCGCAGACTAGACAAACTTGTAATTTGTTAACTGTTGCAAACATTGAAGTCCTAGTATATGTGACAATAATGACATTATCTATACTAATAAAAGGCAAAGCCCTCACTCACTCTCTCACTCACTCACTCACTGACTCATCACTAATTCTCCAACTTCCCGTGTAGGTAGAAGGCTGAAATTTGGCAGGCTCATTCCTTACAGCTTACTTACAAAAGTTGGACAGGTTTCATTTCGAAATTCTACGCCTAATGGTCATAACTGGAAGGTATTTTTCTCCATTAACTGTAATGGAGTTGAGCTGGAATGACGTGGGGGGGCGGAGTTTCGTGTGACATAATCACGTGAACTGACTGTCAACGCAGTGTGTAGAAAACCAGGAAGACCTCCAAAAAGCGCTTAAGAAAACATGCATTATATAATTGAGAAGGCAGAGAAACAATAAGAAGCGAGCGAGTGACATATACTACCATATTCATGAGTGCTTCTGCCTCGGAAAGAAAGCAAGGTGTAAACCTAAACTTTAAATTAAGTTCATAGACAGGCTACCGCTGGCGTTTCACATGCCCACAGGTAATGCGGGATACAAGTTTAATGAGAGGACGCAGGATATAAACGAGAGTTTTGATCACTTTGTAACTAAGTTAAAATTGTAGGTGAAGGGGTGTGCTTATGCAAATTCCGAGAGACTGTGTTTGTGGGGATTGACAGTTAAGGCGGTGGGGGAGTCACGCCATCATCTCCCTCCCACCTCATTTCGCTCTGAGCTGAGCTCCGCAGCTAACGCCGTCTTCCGAAGCAACTTCATCAGACTGCCACCAAATACTCACAGAAAAATCCACAAGTTAATACACACGCTGTCTCTAGAGTTTCTCCACACTGAATCCTCCAGGCACTACTTACAAAAGGTTACATTGACAATCGTGTTACGTTATTTTTAAAATCTTTCCTTTTCTTAGCACAAGCACAACTGAGAAGCTTCGATGCATGTGCTCCATAAAGCGTTAAAAAATAATGCATTTAATCACACTTTGCATTACAAGCAAAGGGGAGCTTTGTCAATGCATGATTTCCTGGTACACCGATTACATTGATCAGCGATCCCGATTCATTTTACCCTCGCACCACCTTAGTTTGAGAAGAAGTATGAAAAATATGAGGTTAACACAGAAAAACAGATCACCAATTCAAGCTTTATGAATAATCGATTTGCCATCAATAATTGTTTTGGTAAAGCCATCCTCCTTCCATTTTATAATTTTTCCGCCATTAGCCATGATTAAACGAACGGTAAATAAAGTAAGAGCAAAGCGAGGGTGACTTATTTAGGCAATGTCAATCATGTTACGTTATTATTAAAATGTTTCCTTTTCTTTTTCATTACTTCTTTAACACACTACTTCTCCGCTGCGAGGCGCGGGTATTTTGATATATATACTGTATATATCATATAATATATGAATGACCTCCAAAGAGCGCTGAGACTTTTGATATCATGAACGTGTCTGCAAAAACTGTGGTCTCCTGCCCTGCAAAAGTCGAGCAGCCAGCGTGCGTGCATAGCTGTGCCGGCCTTTGAGACGCTGACTGCGCTTCTGCCTTAAGTCAAAGTGAGCACTTTTAATTTTTTTCATCCTCCCACTGCGCTATAGCCCAGACAAGTACAAACACGGGACCCCTTTTCTACACCACGGCAAAATAATATTAAGGCGATTCACACTTTCTTTTGCACGTATACGATTATGAGGTCCTCACCTCGGATTATGAAGACACGCACACGAGTGGAGGACTGACAGTGCCATCACAGCCGATTAATGGCGGGGCCGTCTCACCAGTCTACACAAGACTCACCGCGACTGTCCCCAAAAGGCGATCATAACGTCGGCGAACACATCTCTCTATACTATATAAAAGAAAAAGGCAACTTTCCTTTCTTTACACCTTTTTTCCCAAACCAAAGCCTTTCTCTCTTAACACTGCAGAGGACACAAAACTAATTTTCTTTAAATGCCGGTAAGGCACATTACCAGAGGCACAAATTTGAACGTTCACATAGAAAATGTAATTTCTATACCACAGCCGTCGTGTAGCGCCTTTCAAAAGGGATCTACTACCGAGAGATGATCCATATACATTTTAGCTGCTATTAGTTCTACTTACCTGTTGTGTTACACAGTCTTTAAAATGTAGTTTACCCACAACCACTCCAGTAGTGCTCAATGTACCTGTAGTTCTTAAAACGTTAATGTTTTACTGTTTAATAACTTATAGACTATATTTTATTATTTTCCCCTTGCACTCAGTGACCAAAGCTATACACACACATATAGACACATACAAACATACACACAAGTATATGTATGTGTATATATATGTATGTATATATATATATATATATATATATATATACACACACACACCCCTATCTACATTATATATATAAATATATATACACACACACACATACATACATACATACATATAATTTGTGTGTGTGTATGTATGTGTGTGTATATATAATGTAGATAGGTATGTATACACATATATATGTGTATATGTAGATATGTATATAGATTATAGATATGTAGATATATATGTATGTATGTATGTATGTATGTATGTATGTGTGTGTGTGTGTGTGTGTGTATATATGACAGCAGCAATCCAAGCTGTGAGAAAACACTAAAAAGGAGGCGTGTCAGACGTTGTGGTACATTTTCTGATGCAGCTAGACGAAAAAAACTTTGTGACGCTGCCGCCAAATACACAAAACAATTACTTTGACAATCATGTTACATTATTTTTAAAATGTTTCCTTTTCTTTTCATAACTTCTTTAACACATGACATCGCTATGGCTGGTATTTTGCTATATATATATATATATATATATATATATATATCACAGCGACACTCATAACAGTGACAAAACAATTACATTGACAATCATGTTACGTTATTTTCAAAATGTTTCCTTTTCTTTCTCTTTCCTTCTTTAACACACTACTTCTCCGCTGCCAAGCGGTATATATATATATATATAGATATATATATATATATATATATATAGATAGATATGAGAACAACACTCATATCAATGACAAAACAATTACATTAACTATCATGTTACGTTATTTTTAAAATTTTTCCTTTTCTTTTTCGTACCTTCTTTAACACACTACTTCTCCGCTGCGAAGCGCGGGTATTCTGCTAGTAAACATATAAACCAATGATGACTCCTATATCTTTCACTAAACCATAATATGTAGGCCTAATCTTAAATTCAAGATCTGAAAAACCTTCCAGAATTTCAAGCCTTAAAAGTCCAAAACTAGAGAAAGCACATGCTGCTCCTTTTGGATTTTATCCACAATCTTGGACAATGTGAGGGTTGTGAACACTGACCTACAAGATACACTTGTGCTTGTGACATCAGTGAGACCATGCTCTGTAACAGCAGGTCACTACAATAACACAGCAAAATGGCAATATCTGTGAGGAACACAATGAAGTATTGGGTAAAGCAAAAATGTAACTCTATTAACCAGGCTGTTTTTTCTGAATTTTTTATTATTTCTCCTTAACCTCTGAAAATTATTTAGAACTATTTTTAGAGGCATTAGAGGTCAAATAATCTTGTGATCACATCTTTTATGGTTCTTGATACATTTTAAACAATTTTGAAAATAAGTAGCGTTCTCCCGCGATGTCATTGCTTTTTTCTTTTTTTTTTATGGGCACTGCCATTTTGAGCAATGTGTTTGTTAACAGTTGCTATGCTGTTGCTAGGCAAAGTCAATCAGAAGTGATCCGACACATAACCTATCCAGGTCAAGAGTAAAATGGTCACATCATGCACTTTTTTTTAATTGGATTCAACCCATACCTTAAAACTTAGATTCATTTGTTATTTTCTGGTTAACAAATTCTGGCTGTACTTTTTGACTGTGATTTAAGATTACAGTTTAAGATGGCTCTGGTCATGTTTTTGTATATTGCTTTTTTACTCCTCCCCACTGTGTTTGACTGTGATTTTTATCACATTCATTGAGCTTTCAGTATTTGTTTTTTGACTTCTCATTTATGAGCCACCTCTTGAAAGTAAAAAGAAATACATATTTAGATTCAGCATGTTTCAAAATTCACAGAAAAAGCCAAGAAAAATACAGAACTGTAAAATAAACCCCTTGTAAAATTGTAACAAAAGATATGTCTGGTGCACTTGGATACCAGTTATAACTTATTCCCATCAGTGCACTTCTTTCTAGTTTTTGGTGTAATAAAATGTTGTGGAGCCAGACATGATTCTCAAACACAAGAAGACACATCAGGGGACAACTCGTTTAAAAACATTTGTAGTAAATAGCAGCAAAATCTGCCACTGAAAAGGCTCCACCTACAGAGTTTCTTCCAAAAACCTGCCACCAGTCCCTCCAGTCCGTGCACCTTAAACGGTTAGGGTTTCAGGAACAGAGAAAAAGAAACACAACTAAGGATTTGAAAATAAAAAGCTAAAATTGTTAAGGAGCTCAATAGCACAAGGTAACGGGAACTTAATGATTAATTTGTACATTGTAAAGAGGGTGGTGACAAAAGACACAGACACCACTGCAGCTGCTTCTGCTTGCTGCAGTTTCTGTCATTTTGACTATTGCATCACTGTATGGCTCAAAAACAGAAAGTAGAGTTTAGATAAGAATTGTGATATGTACTGTACATACAGTAAATCCTCAGCATTGATGTGTTTAAATTTTGTGACTACAAGCTGTTCTATGGTTTTATTAGTAACCTTATTTTTACTTACACGTTGACAATGGCACACATTTGCTGGCTTCGTGACCATGCAAGTGTATTTTGAACAATCTTTAGCAAAAGCTTGATTTCCCAGAGGTTCAAAGTATTAATACGAGCCTCTTTGATTTTCACGCGCTGCGAAGGTTTAACAACGTGGCTATATTCTGTCATGGAATGTTTGAATTTCCAATTAGACAGCAATGTTAACTTAATTTAGTTATTTGTTTAGACGTGCTGTTAGAAAGTGATAGATGTCCATGGTTCTACTTGGGTGATTTCTGTAGCAAACCTGCATCTTTTGTGGCTGTTTATTATCTACTCTCTTAACAGTAGTCCTCTTCAACTCCTTTTGGCAGAGTGTAACACACAGTTTACTTCGAATACATATTTTGCAATCTTTCAACCTTACGTCAACTCCGACACTGTCATCATAACCGTAAAAAAGTGAGCAGACACATCGCCTGCAACTATGTATCATTCACGTATACCACAAATTAATTGATGTCTTTGAATGCCAATGTATAATCTGATTTTACAGCAAGGTTTTTCCCTTGTATTAGCGTATGTTTATTTTTAACACATGCAATGTACTCTCCACACATGTGACACATTTATATATATTTATAGGGGTCTTTTTCTGAGATTCGTTGGCTGCAGACTGTTTATCGTAATCAGAAGCTTGTTCTCTGTCCGACCAGATTAACAAGAGCACCGCTGCTCTTTCCATTTCAAAATCACCGCCTCTACTTTGAGCACCGCCTTCATGAGACATGGATTGGTTCAGAAATGTGATACTCAATAAACTGTCTAATTGTTACCATCCACTTTAAGCAAATGTGGAATAAAGTTCAAGCGAAGTAATAATCTTAAAATAATAAAACCAACATCTACAGTTTTTTTTAACAGTATAAAGCACATTTTCACACAAAAGTGTAGTTCAAAGTGATTTACAGATGATTACAGGAAAATATCAATAGAATAAAATCTCCTGTCAAACACGTGATTTAAGTTTGTGTGGTGCTGGTTTTTAAGGGGAAGGATGATTGGTTATAAATTTTTCTCTTTCAACCTTAGAAGTGAAGGGTGCAACCTGGCAACCTCAGTTCAAGCCCTGCATCATGTGGTGCTCTTCTTGAAATACTGCAAGAAATAGAAAGTCATTGTCATTTTCAAGACTGGCAGAGTATGATGTATGTCTTAATTGAACAACACTCTGACACTTTTATTTATTAGGTTTTTGTCTTTTCCATGTCTTTATTCACAGTTTGTTCTGCCTTGGAGGGACTTTAAAAGCAAAACCAGGACCTGGGAATGAAACCCAAAAATCAAATCTAAATGTGTAGGAGTCAAAAGCCAGAGATCACAATAAACCAAAATAACAAAACAAAATTATTAAGCAAAATTTGTAAGTCAATGCACAGGCATGAACTTCAAAGATTGTTTGTTATCCAGGAACATTAAGAATGCGTTATGATTTTCTTTTGCCCTGGTGTATACTAAATTTTAATTATTTTACTCAAACGAACCAGGATCAATTGAATTTAATTAAAGGCTCCTCTGTACTACTGAAACGTTGCCTAATCTGAAAGTGCTTCCTGGAGGCAATATTGTGGCACTGGAAGTACTTCCAGATCTGTGATCAAAAGTGTGACCGAGGTGAGAAATCAAGACAGGTGAGTCAGAGCTTGGGGAGAAGGAGGAGGACAAAGCTCATCTGCAAGGAGTGGAGGAGAAAGAAATTGTGCTGATACATAAAGGACAGAACCTGCTTATAAAAAAACAAAAGATAATCAAAACCAGTCGTTTGAACTCAGGATTGTTGTTTGCGTGGATGTGTCTGAGCACTGGGGCTCTGCCACCTTGTGCTCCTAATTCAGACATTATGATCATGTAATGTGAGAAAGCAGTTTTTATCAGCACTAATGCTGCAAGACTTAACAGTTACCTAGTACAAATATTAAGAGCTTTAAAATCAGACAGACTAACACAGATTGGCAAACTAGCAGCTTGAGAAGATTTTTCTTTGCAGTCTACATGTGTCAAACCCCAGCATGTACACTGACCCCTAGAATCAATCAAGCATCTCTCACTGTCCGAGTTGGTCGAAAAGTGCTGTCTGGAGTGGACGTGTTCGAGTAGTGGAGAGCCAGCTGGTGGAGTGGAAGTGACTTTGTAAGTTTGTTATTTTCTTTATTTACTTTTTAAAGTCTTTCTTTCTTATAGATTTGCTACATAGTTATTATTGTTCGTGTTTTATTAAGATGCGGCTTTGCCAGTTTCCACCATGACTGCGTAAAGGTGAGTTGCCTGTCTTGTTGCGTAAGGGGTTTGAAATCCGTCCGCACTGTCTAGGTGCCAAGGTCCTGGTAGACCCTCAGGTTCCAGCTGAAGCATGTGTAGTAACAGTAGGAAAAGTGATCAGTTACAAAAATGTCCTGCCTGCATCGAGAATGGACAAGTCAATGGTAGTTTTTGTAAATGGTGAATTTCTCATAAGTAAACATGTAGGCAAGAGGGGTTGTTGTTAATGGCACATTCGTTTCTGTACTGCCGTTATCAGCACATGCAAAGAAGGTAATAATTTAAAGTGTTTCAGCTTTTTTAAAGAATGATATTTTGCTGAAAGAATAGCAATGTTAAGGGCAGATTATGTCTGATTTAGTTATGATTCCAATCGACTGTAAAATGCAGGAATTAAACCGTGCTGTTTCATTTAGGATTTAAGTATTTATGATTTAAAATGATATGAACAAAGACATCATAGGCCTCAGATTTAAGGTAGATGGTGACGACTATATAGTATTTGTCACATCTGATTCTATGAACTGCTTTAGCTGTGGCAGAGCCGGACACAAAGTAGCACAGTGCAAAAATGAGTCCATATGGGTGGAGTGTGGCTCTGCTACACTCAAGGAGAACCCTGATGGGATTAACTGGTTTATGTGAATTTCCCCTTGGGATTAATAAAGTATCTATCTATCTATCTATCTATCTATCTATCTATCTATCTATCTATCTATCTATCTATCTATCTATCTATCTATCTATCTATCTATCTAATGATGGGAACAGTGAGACTGAGTATGAAAGCAAGGTGGACAATGTAGATGATGATAAATTCAAAGAGAGTTTGGATAGAGTGGGCGCTGTGCATGATCTGCCCTCTAGTGTGTTGTCTAAAATTGCTCCAGAGGAGAGCGAGATACTTGTTGATGAAGATGTGACCACTGAAGCCAATAATAGTAAGTCTGTAGAAAGTGCAACAAATAAAGCAAGCAGAGAGCCCAAGATCAGTAACTGTGAGTAGATGACATTGAATACCCATTCCGAGGAAGCTGCACCAGTCAATTCCACTGCAAATGAGTCTCAGTCGACCAATGAAACTGCAGGTTGTTGCAGATGCACTCCTAGAGGAACAGGTCTCAGCGCATGCTGTGCGCACAGATGGTGTGCGGTGTGAGGACTGGAAGTGCACTGGTCAGTGAGTGTGATGAGACTTTCCTAGTCATAAACAAAAGAGCAAATTAGAAAGTACAAAGTCAGCAAAGAAAAGCTTTGTCTCCACACAATGACTGTGGCGCAGGTGACAGGGACAATGAGGGCAGTGACACTGACACCTCAGTGAGAATTGAATCTTCATCACCGTATATACTCAGAAGTGGATACGGCACTGCTAGTATATGGAGTTATTTAGAACTTCTTGAGAGCAGGAGAGTGTCATAGCGGAGCAACATTTTCTAGATGTTAATTTTCATTTCTAATGTCAGCTCAAAGGATCATGTGCAAAGCCATGCAGCTGGGTATGGACCAAAACCGATTCTGTCAGGTTAAGAATCTTATCAGTAAGATTTGTAAATTTCTGAATCAATCACAATATGGATTTATTTTTTCCTTCCTTCATGTTAGGTAACTTATTGGTTGCTCCCTTGTGGTTTTTATTTAATGGAATCTTTACATATTGGAGATTAAATGGTTGTGGGGGGTAGTTAGGGTGCAAAGAGAGCTGCAGTTTTTGACTATTTAGAGCGAAAACCCTTCATATTGCAGTTCTTCCAGAGACGCACACTGCAGCAGCCGGAATGGCTATGAGAATGGAGTGGTCAAGTTGTGCTTAGTCATGGCTCACATTTTAGTGCTGGGGTAGCTGTACATTTTTTCTATAACTGTTAATTTACAAATCACAAATATTAGTGAGGTGGTGGCTGGGTGCCAACTGATTGTTAAGAATAAAGATGGAGATCAGGACCTTGTGATGAATAATGCTTATGCCTCTGCAAATGGCAGAGAGAGAATTTGTTTCTTTGATTACTTGAGGAAGGTGGTGGAATCTTTTATTAATGCTGGACATTCTGTTAGTGAGAGGTGATTTTAATTGTATGTGAAATGCCCTACTAGACTGCAATGGTGCTGAGCCACATCCAGCATCTGTCAGGGTGTTACATATTTTATTAAAACTGTCATATATAGTGGATAAGTGGCAAAATAATTTTCCAGATAAACAGTACATTTGGGTAAAAGGGAAGGTTGGGCATATTTAAATGGCACAGTTAGACCGTTTTTACTGTTCAAGTCATCATTTGAATATGATCATTACAACTTACATCTGTCCTTTTGGTCTCTCTGTACCCTCTGTTTGGTCCTTGTCTGGTGTGATTAAAGCTTACAATTCTTAAAAAACATTTCTGTATGTCTTTCTGACATTTCAGTATTTCCTCCACATTCCTTCAGTGCTTCAGGTTTTTCCAAATCCAAATTCACCTTACTCAAGCAATGGTGGGTTTCCAAGGTACAGATTAAAGCATTCTGCCGACAGTGCACCTAGCAAGTGTTGTGCAAGGGGAGGTGTGTGGATTGTAAGAAAAGTCTGGATGAGGCTATCGCTAAACTGCACAGTGCTTTATAAGATGGTTTTGATAAGGACACCTTTGAGATGTAAAAAAAAACATTCTTTTGTCAGCTCCTGAAGTTACAGGCTCAAGGGGCTTTATTGAGTTCTCGTTTCCAGAATTTAAATCACCTGGATGCACCCACAAGATTATTCTTTAGTCAAACAGATCAAGACGATCCATATGTTTCATGATGATGATGGTCGAGAACTGTGCACCATGAAGGAGATCAGAGACAGTTTCTTTTTATAAGTATTTATTTAAAGACAAGTGCATTGATGAGTCTGTAATGTCTGAGTTTCTGGATGGACTTCCAAAAATCTCAGAAAAATTGAAGCTACATCTGGAAACTGATATTAATCTGCAGGAAATTGTTGTCTGATTTAAATATTGGAGAGACTCCAGGAACTGATGGTATTCCAATAGAATTTCATAAGCAGTTCTGGCATCTGCTAGGGGCTGGAGGTGCTTACAGTATTTCTAGAGAGTATAAATAACAGGGAATTGTCAATGAGCTGTAGAGGAGCAGTCATTACTCTGCTGACTGAAAAAGGTTCATGTGTCAAATAAAGAACAGCCATTCTGTGTGCCTCCTGTGCACGGATTACAAGATCTTTTCAAGGGCTTTGGCAAACCACAGGAGGACTGTGAGAATTCTGTCCATAGACTAGGAAAAGACATTTGATTGAGTAGATTACAGATATTTGTTTACCACTCTGAAAGCTTTGGCTTTGGTGAACATAAATATGATCAGGCTCTTATACAGTATTTTAGTGTTTTAAATGTAACCGGCACTTTGAGCACCCTGACAGGGCTGTGCCGTGTCTGGCATGCTGTACACTTTTTCCATCGACCCTTTTCTATGATGGGTAAGTTGCAGATTGCAGGATGTGGGTTTTCCATTTTTTAAATGTCTGATCTATACTGATGACATTGTCTTTTTTGTTACATTTAATGCTGACACTGAAGTATAAGTCTTGTGTCAACGAGTATTTGTAAAAACTTCTTCAGCAAAAATCAACTGGGCCAAGAGTAATGTGTTCTTGAATCCTGGACAGCATGTCCACTGCTAGATCTGTCTGCTGAGCTTAAGTGGAACAGAAAGTGCCTCTGATATCTCGGGGTGGTGATGGGGGCTGAGGGGATGAATGAAACTAATTGGGAGGGAGTTTTAGATAAGGTAGCCACATAACTGAACAAATGGAAGTGGATTGTGACTAAACTGTAACTATCACTGTCAAGGGATCAATGATTGTGATTAACAATTTCAGAGCCTCAATGCTCTCACAGTTTCTTGTGAGTGGGGACCCTCCACCTGGGCTTTTACCTGAGATTCAGAAATTACTGGTGAGCTTCTTTTAGGATGACCTACACTGGATAAAGCAAAATGTGCTCTTCTTATATTTGGAAGAAGGTGGTCAGGGTCTCACTGATGTTGTTTCAAAAGTCTTGTAATTTAGGCTTCAGGTGTTGAAGAAACTGTTTTGTGTTTCTTATTGTCTGAGTTGGAGAGAGCTAACAGTGGGCTTCTTTCACTGTGTGGGAGGCTTTGATTTTGATGGGCAACTTCTAGTAATGAACACTGCACAAAATGGACCCATCCAGCTTACTGATGTTTTACGGTTCTTATTAACGTGGCATTTTATTTTAAAGAGAAGCTTTGTTATATCTGGTTGGTTAGTTAATGAGCGTTTAATTTTTTATTCAATTTTTTTCCATGTCTTTTTTTTTTGTTTTTCAGAGTTTTGTTAACATACTCATTAAATACCAAATACTAAAAGTGTTCCAAATTTATGATGACAGCAGAAAGTCTTTCATTGACCCTGCAGTGTTAGCTTCAGTTTTGGGGGTCAAGTCAATCAGCATGATTCATGGCTTTTTATCATTCTTGGCCAAAGACCACCATAGGCTGTTGACTCTCTCAGGGAAGCAAATGCAGAGATTGATGTTTGCCCTGCTGTTGATCTTTTCCTCACTCACAGAAAATACAAATAAGATACTGTATTTCATAAAGGGGCAGTGGTGAGCTTTAAGTCTCTGTAGAAGGTGGACCTTTATAAATATTGCGTAACAATTTTACACTTTTCTGCACTAAAACTGGTTATTGATACACCTTGGACAGAAAACCTTGGGGTGGGAGGTGAGAGGGCACCTGCTTGTTGGAAGCTAAATAAATCCCCAAATAAAAACAGAATGGCCGACCTGCAGTGAAGAAGTCTGTATGGAATCATCACTACCGATTCATTTTTAATTAAGCAGAAAGTTGAGGATAAATGTTTTTCTGTGGGCAAAAAGAAACAATATTCCATTTATTCTTGCAGTGTATTAGACTTGGATTTTTTTCACTATTTTTTGTGATTTATGTAGTAATTTAATAAACAAATTTAACAATGTCACATTCATCTATGGAACTAGCTATAATAAGAAAACTCAGTACTAAATTATTTAACTTTGTATCAGGTGAGGCATAATTATCCATCCATCCATTTTCCAACCCGCTATATCCTAACACAGGGTCACCGGGGTCTGCTGGAGCCAATCCCAGCCAACACAGAGTGCAAGGCAGGAACAAATCCTGGGCAGGGAGCCAGCCCACTGCAGGACACACACACACACGAAGCACACACTGGGGACAATTTAGGATCGCCAGAGCACCTAACCTGCATGTCTTTGGACTGTGGGAAGAAACCCACGCAGACATGGGGAGTACATGCAAACTCCACGCAGGGAGGACCGGGTAAGCGAACCCAGATCTCCTTACTGCAAGGCAGCAGCACTACCACTGCACCACCCCTGAGGCAAAATTAGCCATTCTAAAAAGTCAAAGTAATAAACAACATAAAACAGGGCCTCTGATGTTGTTTTAATTTTTAAGATGATTATATGATCCAGAATAATGATGAATGTTACTTATTATAAATTAATGAATACATTAGATGTTTTTAAAAACGTAATGAAGAACAATTGAAAATTAATGTAGGAGTCATTGTTAAAATTCTTTTTTTGAAATATTTTGGCTAAAAGAACAGTGAAAGCATCATAATGATTTTGTCAAAAGTTATGATTTGGGACATTCTTGTGTTTGTTTGATTAAGGGGTTCTGAATTGTTGAATAGAAGAATAGAGGGAGTGCAGGTGTCACTTAAAATTGATATAAATAATAGAAGTCATATACTGACTAACATGAAAACATCTTGTTTAATAAAAGTTTGTGAATATAGTACTTGTTTTACATGTTAAGTATTGCATATTATTTTTATGTATTGCTATTTGATTAATAAAAATCATTACTAAAATCTAACCTGTCTGTCTATCTATCTGTCTTTCCAGGCTATTAGGTTTTCATTCCTGTTTGTCAGGTTTATTCCCTTGCTTATGTAGATTTTTTATTTTTGTTTGGCTAATTTTGAGTTGTTATTTTTTGCATTTTTATGTTATTTCTGTTATGTTTATTATGTGGTATTTATGTCTTTTGGTTATATATGTTCCTTGTGTTCTCTGGGTACAACCCTAAGAGGTGGGGCCACCATGACATCACACCCCAAGGGGCCGCCCTCCACCATTCTATTCTGGTGAATGAATAAGCTTCACTTAGATTGTCATTTAAATGTTAAAGAGATTTTTCAAATTTTGCTTTCTTTTGATTTTTCTGTTTTTCTTTTATATTTTTACTTCCATTTTTTGGGATTGTAGATACTGGATTACATTTAGGGTCTCGTTCACCTTGGATGGCCTTTTTAGACAAATCCTAATTGCTCTTGTTCTGCCTTGGCAACTTTTTTCACTTTTATTTAAATAAATTCTTGATTTAGCATAATATTGATAAACCAAAAATTTAGCAATAAAAAAAATATGTAGACTAATTTTCTTTTTTCAGTAATGTCACCAGATTTCAATCATCCATCCATCCATCCATCCATCCATCTTCCAACCCGCTATATCCTAACTACAGGGTCACGGGGGTCTGCTGGAGCCAATCCCAGCCAACACAGGGCACAAGGCAGGAATTCAATCAAATCAGTCAAAATGTTTTTTGAGATTTTGGGGCTGTTTCATTTTTCTGTTGCAGTGGTAGCTTACCCCTAAACACTGATATATCAAAATGTTCTAGCAATTCCACCCCAAGTCAGTGGTGCTGCTGCTTCCTAATGCCTTTCCTCTCCTTCCCTCTGCTGATCTAGAGAATTACAGTACGCTGGTGCATGACATCACTTTTGGTTTTGTGAGCCTGAACCCACTCCTTCCACCTCATCAACCTCATACACAACACCACTGTCAACTTTCCCCAGTCTGGTTGTAGACACCCATCTGAAAAGACACATTTTTGTGAACTGCTTTGTTTTTTGCACAGCAATATACGGGGAGCGCCATTCAGAGCCCCAAACTTACAATATATGTATCTTTATAGAATTTTGCCTAATTTTGTCTTTAACACCATCTCTAAATGGTAGAACATTCTCTCAGCTAGTAAAGCACTACTTTTGGTTGCCTTCTCACACCTTTTCGATCAAGGACTGAGGAGCTCCACACTGGCAGTTAAACTCTTAGAAAAGTGAGGTAAGTAAGGCAAAACATGCTTACGTGTTAAGGAATGCCGTTAAATGTGGAGCTAGTCTGTACATATTGTGTGAATCATTTATGTTCTTTTCAGCATTGAATATTACAAGATTTGCAACTCCCAGAGATGTTTTTCAGCCCTGCATTACAGCTCTATGCACTCTGTTGTTGAGAAGAAAGGGAGCAGCTCAGGACCCTCTGGCCCTACTGGAGCAGGTGAAGCAGAGCCAGTGGCCCAGGACTCGAAATGGCAGCCTTCACTATAAGTGTCGACAAATTTGGAGAGGGCATTTAAACATTTTCAGTATTCTTCAGGCAATACACCTTAAAAAATGAATGTGTCAGAATAAGAAAGACCCCCAGTCATGTGTTGTGTACCAGTCTTTATTTGCACGTTCAATGTGTTTTAACAAATTCAACATACAACTTAGCATTAGTGTAATATGTTAGCATAGCGTGTAGGTCATTATGCGGTTCAAACACAGCTCAATTGTTTTTCCACATAAAGATTTTTTTTTTACTTATTATCTTTTATATGACTGTTATTATTATTCAGTATTATTATTCTTACATTATTAATAATACAACGTTCCCCTTATTCCTTTGTACAAGAGACCAGACAAGAAGGACGAGTGAAGACAGACTTCAAATGATCTGCTCTAACCCACTCTCCAACACTTACAAATTTACACAGCATTTCAGTTTGGTTGAAAAAAAAAAAATCAATAAAATCAAAACTTTACAAAATACATACTGTACACGTTTGATCTCAAGGGCTGGATTTCTAATGGGTCCTCCGAATGAAGTTTTTTTCTTTTTTTTTGCTTTTTATTTCAGCACAAACAGATGAACAGCTCCCATGCTGCCCTATTTTTTTGAATTACTGGACCTATCACTCTTGAATATGTCTGCTGTCTGTTTCGTACGGGACCCTAAACACCGGCACCTCAGTCAGTAGCAGGTGAGGATTCCATGTACCTGCGGGGCAAGAAGATGGTGTCGTTGAATTTGTACATTTTGGTTTTTGTCACTTGCTTTGATCTCCAGGTGGTTTTTATGCTGTTGCCCTCAAGATGGATGAATTGTTGGTCAATCGAAAGAATACTGATGTTAACATTGATTTTAGCTTTTACCTTAAAGAGAACATTTACAGAGTAATCCAGCCAGCTTGAATTCAATGAAAAATGGCCAATGGTTTTGTTTGTTTGTCAATTTGAAGAGGTTTCATCTCCTATCCTCATGCAGACCCCTGGCCAGTCCTTCTGTTTGTCCTGCTATATCAAGATATGTCTTAAAAGTGTGCAGCTATTTATTCTTTCCACATGGTTTCACTGCCTTGATGTGACTTCACATTCTCGCAAATTACAAAAAAAGACTTCTGTTAAGTTGACGGAGATGGGCCAAGCCTTTACCCAGGACAATCATTGTGTGACACTTGCTTTGAAATATTTCACCATCTTCTTTGTATTTGTGCACAATAATTCCCCTTTGATAGTATTTATATATTATGTCTGTTAACTCGGGGAACGATTCTGAAATTCAAAATAATTTTAAAAGGTGGTTGCAGATCATTCATGGTGGCATTGATGCTTTCATACATGCAAAATACTCACCAACTGCAGGAGGTATTAACAATAAAAACACACTAGTCAAATGGACACACATGGAGCAGCCAGAACCCTCGGCCAAAATTATTATTATCATTATTGTCTAACTAACAGATGTGAAAGATCAGGGTATATTACACTTGGTTACGTACACATCTTTCCCACAGATGGAGTCCAGATGGATTAGGGACTTGCCCGGGTTCATATGATGAGAAGGAAACTGAACCCACAAATGTGTTCTGAAGTATGTTACAATGTCTAATGTATGCCCCCTCAACACCCTCTTGAGACTGGATTATCTGAATGCAGAAGCACTCAATCTTGAGCTCTGCCCAACTAGGAGTGGGGATACAGTGTCGCTACCGTATCAGCATTTCCTTCAGTTGAGGGAAATTACAAAAGACTAGAGGGGTGATCTGAGAGTTCCCATTCAGTATAATACAAGTAAGATGGAGGTGGACAGCTGCAGGTATGACTGGATACAGTCAGCAAAGGAAAGCTCTTGGAATGACAGGCAGTCAAAGAACTTGATGGCAAAATCATCAAGTTCTGATCACCCAGTAATCCAAAGATCCGTAGAGTTTAAAAAGAGGTTTGCATTCGACAAAATAATCCAAATTTTGTAAATCACAATCTGTGTCTCATGGAAGTCCGCATTTTGTTTCATTTGAATTTGCATACTTTTTTAGATGTGGTGCTTCTGAGCTTGTGTGAACATTTAAAAAAAGGCAACTGGGAAAGTGGAGAGACAGTGAAAGGTTTAGCAAGTTACACTGAAATAATGCTCCTTATAGTGCTGAGGCTTGGGGCTTACAAACTGGACACTAGGAGTTACAGTCTTGAACTCCCGAGACAGTCAAGTAAATGTGGTTTAGGTGGTCAGAAGCTAGCAAAATGAAATCCCACGAGTTGCCGTGCACAGTTTGAATCCTCGCATGCACTGCGGGGTGCAAATTGACTGTTTGCAGCACCTCGATGGCAATGTACCTCAAGCTGGGGGTCAGTTAAGACCCTTGTACACTGTCCACTTGTCCAGTGCATTCTCATTTATCAGTCCACTTTGCGCAATTCCCTACTGTGTGCCTGTGAAAGGAGGGTTGAGTGGGTGGTGGGGTGGATCCTCAGGATATTTGAGAGTGGTCGATACTAACAGACATGGAGCTTCTGTACATCCAGTTTCATTGAAAGAATCTCTTGTTCTCATTTTAAAAGCAGCACAAGAAGTGTGGTTTGCCTGCCATTGCCTTGTGTGATTTGTATTTCGTTCTTCAGCTTGGGAAACAGTAAAAGAGAATGAGTACTAAACAGTTCTACAAGAGAGTTTAAATGCACTTTTTCTTTTGCCAAGCATGCAAGGAGCTGATTATTTTACCCAAAATACAGGGTGATCTACAAGCCAATAGGCTGTTTCACATGCGCGCATGGGGTTATTGCCCATGCTGTGGGCAGTGAAAAAAGGGCTGCTGGCCCCCATTAACCACAGGGCCCAAACATAACCTCCCATATGGGAGCTGCTTCACTGGGAAGCACCGTTCCACTGTGGAAGCAAATGAAACACCTACACATGAAAACAGGAGCAGTGCCCTAAAAGTGGACACCTAGTGGTCAGGATCTCAGCCCACATCCCTATATGGATTATCACCATTTAATGACCTCATCCTGATTTTTGTGAGCCAGCCAAGCACCATTTCAAAACAACCTGTAAGTCTGGGTCAGTCTTGTCATTAGTATTTAAATGTCTGCCTGTTTGGTTTTTGGTGCTCCATAAAATTACATTAATAAAGAGCTGATCTTATTTATAATATAAAGTCTTTTTTTGATTTTTTTTTTAGTTATGTCTTTTTCACTATCACTAAAACAAGTCCATTTTGCTTTTGCTCTGCAGTAATTAACAATTGTTCTGTACAAGGTTCTCCAGCTCACTCTCACACCTGGAGTTTGAAAAGCGGCCTGTCTTTCTGTCATTCCTTCTGTCCATCTGATGAGTTGCTAATATTCTCCCAGGCTGTGCCACTTGGCGATTTGCCGTCGAGGGTTTTCGCACACCTCGCGCCAGTGGGCAGCACCAGATGGGGTTGCACTGTGAGCTCCTAGCACCAGCCGCCCAATAACTTCATTTTTGGTAGTGCGGTCGAAATCAATGACAAGGAACTCCACGGAGATGTCAGGCAGCAGCTCAGCAGGAATGTCGTAAATAAAAGATTCGTTGAAAACAGGATTTAGGGTGCACTTCTTCACATGAGTCTTCTTCTTGGCAATGCGTTTGCGCCCATAGTAAACGTTCACTTTGACATAAGGATCTTTAAGGAAGAAGAAAGGAGACAAAAATAGTATTAATAAAAAAAATACATATATACTGTATAAATAAATAAATATATATATATATATATATATATATATATATATATATATATATATATATATATATATATATATATATATATATATATATACTGTTCACACATATGCGCATGGGAGGCAGTCTAAGGGCTTAAATTAGGGTAAAATGCAGAGTCAAGGGTTGATGAATGGTACTAATGCCTTTTCTCCTTCTTCCACAGACCACCAAAGGAAAGTCCAACTAGAACTCCACCAACTTCCGCTTCTAAGCCATGCCCTCCTGCAGACTTCACTTCTGTCGAAGAACCCACCTCTTCCTGGCCTGCACCTGTAAAACCCGAGCACTCCTCTCTCCAAATCAATCACTGTTTGACTCAGTCTTTGATGACTACTATATTTCGCTCAGTCAATTTATTGTTTTGTTGCAATATATGGGGTGGATTTCCCAAACCTTTATATTTGTTTCTGTCTTCTTCACAATATACAAAACTGAAATTGGATTAAGTGACTTTGAAAATGGTGGGAATGAATATAAATATGTACAGTATTTCTCACGGTTTCCCTTCTTCTTTTAAACGTGCACCATTTGAACCCAACAATGCCTTCTACCTTCTTTACCCTAACAAAGCCAGGCCTTGTGGCACAGGAGAGTCGTAACATGTTGCATGTTGATTAGCACATGCAAGTTCAACTTTCTGTGTACACATGACAATAATGATCCTATAAATCTATAATGTGTAGATTGAGATCTCTGAAAGACTACTATCTAAATGGATGAAGGCTTGTCTATGCATCTGTTTTCTTTATTCTGAGCAGGGTCTCTGGGAAGCTGAAATCCATCCCAGTAAGCAAACGGTGCAAGCAGGAACAATTTCTGAACAAGGCACCAGTCCAATAGAGTGTGAACACACACACGTACACGGGCTAATTTAGCAGTGTTTATCCACCTAACCTGCATGTTTTTGGATTGTGGAAAGAAACCAGGGCATGCAGAGGATAACCACATGACCAGGTTGATCCAGTTTTTTGAATCCATTTTCCTTTCTGGCATATTTCAATAGAGGCTTACCAGAAAGTGGAACTTTTTCTTGGGAGCAGCACTCCATCACAAGGCACACCTCCACATCATTCATTTTAAGAAGTGTAAAGTTGTCAGTCAGCATGAAATATGTCTATTATTTTACATGTTATTTATATTTCTTATTTGTATTATGTTTTTCATATTAACTTTGCCTATCAATTATTTGGTTTCTCTGTGGGTAATTTTGTTCTCTGATGCTCCTTGTGTTTTTTGGGTGGAACCCCAAGAGACAGGGACACTGATACCTCACTGCTAAGGATCCACCCCCATCCCAGGCTGGGAAGGTGGGCTCTTTGTGGGTCATTCAAATGTGCTTTGGTGAAGTTTTGTATGTGTTGCCCTTCTTTTGATGTCTTGGTTTTCTAGAATTTTGTCTTTGGATTTTGTTTTCGGGAGAATTATATTATGAATTTAGATTGCCTTTTGAGCAAATCTTTTTACCTTTTTGATATTTTTGATTATTTGTTACTTTTCTTCATTTTTTGTTAATAAAATACTTCTTAATTAAAATTCTTGTGGTTGCCCTTTATTGCAACAGCCAATGGCTGATAGTAGTCCCTTCATTTGTGGCGCATTTTGAATATTTTTTGCACCTTCCTATTATTTTTGCACTTTTGAAGCCATAGCCCCATGTTGTTATGTTTCTGATAATGTATGTCTTTGCTTTCTGTTCAAGTTCTTTTTTCATGTCTTTGTTGTTTAATTTCTAATAAGTTTTTTTTATATGTTTATTTATGTTTTATTTATGATATTTAATTGTTATACAGTTTAGTTTCTATGTATTGTCATGTGTTCTTTTATGTCCCTTGTACTTTGTGGGTGGTTCCCAAAGAGGCAGGACCACCTGTCTATCTCCTTGTGGAAGCACTTTCAGACCTATAAAGGCTGGGGAGAGCTACTGGTCAAATGCAGTTCATTTTGTTTCTACTTGGTATTGGTGAGTTCTCTTGTGTTTTTGGAATATTATTGTTGTTATTGAATTACTAGATTTCTGACCTCTGCACATGTTTTTAACTATGACTTCTGGATTTTGTTTTGGGACTTTACTTGCTATCAGATTGTTCTTTGGGGAAAATCCACTTCTGTTTTTTTTTTGTTTGTTTTTTTTTGCACCATGGTGTTACAGATACAGATCCTTTTGTAAATAAATCTTCTATTTTCATAAAGATTCTTTGACTACACTTTATTATACAGCCAGAGGTATACAGTAATCCTCTCCCCATCTGGGCATTTCCTAAACTACTTTGAGACATTTAGTTTTGACTCCAGTTTCCCATTTTGTGGTCCTGCTCCCCCTGAAGCAATCAGGTAAAATCTGGGACTTGACAGAGTCAAGTGTGCCTCTACTGGGTGCACCAGTGAGATTCTTGACTTGCTCCCCAGCCAGTGTGGAGGCCTTTGTAGATTTAGAGAAGAGGAATTCCCTGCGTCATAATGCATGTGGCCTGATGTATGCTGAAGCCAGCCAGCGATGTAGGCACTCAGGCTACTTTGCAGTGTACCTTATCTGGACAAGCTGGTTAGGATTCTGGTCTGCTTTGCAGCTCAGTTTTTGGAGGTCTCACACCTTTTCCATTTTTCTGTTCTGTAAATCACAACAAAATGTAGAAAACTAATGCATTCTGAATGCTGAGGCCTACATTTATCAGCTCCTTTTTATGTACTTTATTGACTTGACTATAAACAAGTATTTACCAAATAATAAATTGAACAATAAATGACTCTATTCTTGGACACCACTTCACTGAGGCTAGTTAGGAGTTCAGGTTTGAAAGCTGGAGGAGAGTACTGTATTCTCCTAGGATTATCTAAAATACAGTCATATTGACATTTCATTCCTTTATCACTTCAGACCTCTTGTACACCTTCTGATTTCTATACTGATGTTGTGACAAAGGCGACCCTTGACTTTCTGGGATGTGAAGCAAACAATAGGATCACACAATAAAAAACAGAATAAATACTCGCTACCTGAGAGTCCAGTGATGTCCATCTTAGGTAGGTGCTTGGCTTTCAGTACCACCACACTGAGTCTGTGTGTGGCAGGTTGGGAGGACAGAGATACAAGAAGCTCCCCTCGGCTCACGCACTGAAATAAAAAACAAATGAAAATATCTCACTGACAAATTCCTAAAACATACAGTACATGTAATAGTTTTCACTTGGAGCCACAAAGGGACATTAGTCAGTTAGGGCGCACACTCATAAACATACCCATGTTCCCTAATACCCCACCTATTCAGAGTTACATGCAGTGTAATGCAGTGGTAAAGACACTGGACTGGACCCCAAGTCTGCTGGTTTATTCCTATATGTGACTCACTGTGCGACTCTGAAGAAGTCATTTAATGTGCCTGTACTCCAACTGTAAAAAAAAATACACTGATCAAGGCCAACACCGCCTCTAGGTCCACCTTGTGCTACCAAAACAGCTCTGATCCATTGAGGCATGGGTTCCACAAAACCTCTGAAGGTATCCTGTGGTATTTGGCACCAAGATGTTAGCAGATCCTTTAAGTTCTCTAAGTTGCCAGGTGAGGTCTCCATAGATTGGACTTGTTTTTCCAGCATATCTCACGGATGCTTGATTGGATTGAGGTCTGGGGAATCTGGAGGCCAAACCAACACCTTGAACTCTTTGTCATGTTCCTCAAACCATTCCTGAACATTTTTTGCAGTGTGGCAGGGTGCATCATCCTGCTGAAAGAGGCCACTGCCATCTGAGGATACCATTGCCATGAAGGGGTGTATGTGGTCTGCAACAGTGTTCAAGTACATGGTATGTGCTACAGTAACATCCACGTGAGTACCACAACTAAATGTTTCTCAGGAAAACATTATTCAGAGCATCACACACTGCCTCTGTCGGCATGCCTGCTTCCCATAGTGCATCCAGCTGCCATCTCTTTCCTAGACAAATGATGCGCCATCCACTTGATCTAAAAAAATGTGATTCAACAGACTAGGCCACCTTCTTTAATTGCTTCATGGTCTAATTTTGCTGCTCCCGTGCCCAATATGCTATAGTTAAAATGTGATACTGAGCTCTTCAATTGACAACAACAATTTTACTTTTCTATTTTCTCTTAGTGTCAAGTCTTTTATTCAGTTTTTTTTCTCTCTCCATGTCTTTCCATAGTTATATTACATATTTGTTTAATATATGAGGAGAAATGGGATACTGCATTCCCAGCCATTTAAAGTGCATGGACCGGAGAAAACTGGGGGCAGGTTTTTAGAAACAAACCTATGTAGCCTTTTCTGTTATGGATTTCTCTACTATTCACTACAACATCTTCAGCAGCTTGCCCCCAGACATGTGTCACATCTGACCCTGCGAGAATAGCCAATATGCAATAAAAATGTCTTTATAGAGTGTGAGAAGAAGCCAAAGCACATGCACTACAAACACTATAAGAGCAAAAAACAACCAATAATTGAACCCAGGGCACTGAGGCATGAGCACTAACCTCAACACCACTCTGCCACCTGAAAAATATGTAAAATGTGTGAGAACTTTTAAATTCTTATGTTGTCACACAATTACATTCATTCATTTCTCTTCTCACACAGCAGTCTTCTGTGCTTAATACAATTCACGGAGTCACGGTGAGCCAGAGGCTAATTCTTCAAGCCCTGGGAGCAAAGCCCGATTCTGCCGTAGATGGGGAACTCAGTTTACTGCAGGAAAAACACACACTCATAGCCAATGTGACTTACTGCCATTAAGAAATGGTCTTGAGTGATCTGATGACATCATTTATGTACAACAGAAGACAAGCAATTAACCTAGAGGAGCTGAATTTGAACATCATCAATAATGCAAACAGAAGAGAATCTATTAGTGGATTTACATGAAAGGACACAAAATATAAAGAAATGAAGATGTGAGCCTATTAGTTGTATTATGTTAGTGATGCCTTCTGCAGCTTATTTGCATCACATCCTGGTGCAGCACCTGTTCAGCTCAAGATCACAAAGCTCTGCAGAGGGTGGTGAAAGGATGGCAGCACAGAAAACTACCAGCATGGAGCTGCCTTCTGTTCAGGATATGCATAACACACTCAAACAGTGTTATTAAACACCTCGGCCATGAGGTACAGCAACTTTCTCACTCCTACCCTCTGGTAAATGACCATTTGCACTTGTACTGGTATATTCAGAATGTAATTGTGTTTTTGTTCTTTAAATATGGAAGCCTAAATAGGAGTACATTGTGAGTTTTTAGAGTTCAATATATCTCTAGGTACTACCTCTGTATATTTTTACACTCAGTTTTGTAGATGGGGTGTGTATATGTTTGTATAGATCATCAAGTAATATCAGTATACCAGTAACGGCGAACTGCACTACAATTGACTTGAGCATTCATATTTCTCATCCTCTTTCTCTGTACGTTTAACATTCATTTGCTTAGAGGTTGATGTGCTTGCTGCTTCAAGAGCAGTTCTTCTTTTCTCCACCCTAGCAGCCCGCTTCTTCTCTTCTTTTGGCAGCATCTTTTCACGTTAAAACTGATTAAGTCAGTGTTTGTGTTGCAATTATTTAGTACATTTTCTTTAATTGTTCTTGAAGTCACCATCTTAAATAAGAAAAATGATTTCAAGTAGCAAAACAATAATGCATTTAAGAGCAGCTTTGCAAACATATCATTCGGTTAAGACACCTTAGAACCTTTTAATGTCTAAATTATTATGGTCTAATGTATAAAATATGATATGGTAAAAATAAAGTAAAGCAAGGCCTCTTATTGTGACCTGAGATCAGGGCTGTGTAGTCGTTGCACAAAACCTTCATCTCTGACTGCTCCATTTATGGTACCACCAACTCTGACTGCGACTCTCACTCCTCCATTTGTAATCATCCATCCATCCATAATCCAACCCACTATAACCTAACTACAGGGTCACAGAGGTCTGCTGGAGCCAATCCCAGCCAACACAGGGCGCAAGGCAGGAAACAAACCCTGGGCAGAGCGCCAGCCCACCGCAGGGCACACACACAGGCACACACACACACACCAAGGACAATTTAGGATTGCCAATGCACCTAACCTGCATGTGTTTGGACTATGGGAGGAAACCGGAGTACCCAGATGAAACCCACACAGACATGGGAAGAACATGCAAACTCCATGCAGGGAGGACCTGGGAAGCAAACCCAGGTCTACTTACTGCAAGGAAGCAGCGCCACCGTGCCACCCCTCCATTTGTAATCAGACTGTTATATTTAGCATGTTGACGGAAAGCACACAATATACAAGACGCAAGGCACTTCATCATCGTCAGTGTGAATTATCAGGCTACTCTTAGCACTCTAACCTGATAAAGTTTGGGGTTAAAGGCTGTAGCAATGTTGCTATCAAACACTGAGTAACATTAAACATAAGACTAAACTTACAAAATTAAAAAACAAGCTGGATTTTTATCAAAAGTATACAAGAAAAAAATATATTAATCAAATCACTATATGCGAAACTGCAACATTTAACACATTATATTACAATTTATATTTATTCTGACTCCAGTAACGCAATAATTGCTTCAGACTCCATGACTCGGGCTCTACAGCCCTGCCTGGGATACAAAGAAACATTACAGACTTCTGTATGTTACATTACACACACAACATTTGCCCATGAATGAATCTGCCATTGCACTCACAGCTCTGTATAAAGCAAAAATATTTTTTGCCTACAGAACTTTCCACTAACTGACCTCATGTGAGTACATTGTTAGTTTGACTGATGTATGCAGTATTAGTTCATAGCAGACTACATTATTATTGCGGAAACTTATACTTCCCTATGCTTGTTAATCTAGTGACTCTTTCAGACACATTCAGTTTTAAAATTAATAAATATATTGATAAAACACATGCCTGCAATCACACTAACTGCATTGCAATGCTCCCTCTCTCAAACACTAAATACATGAAATATGCTAATCATATTTAGCCAAGTGTTAACCAAGTGTTTAGATAGATAGATAGATAGATAGATAGATAGATAGATAGATAGATAGATAGATAGATAGATAGATAGATAGATAGATAGATAGATAGATAGTCTTTAAAGTCCAATTGGAAGACAGTTTACAAACTCAAATAAATGCATTTACCCATTAAAACCAGTGGTTGGCACTGCCCTCTAACTCTTTCTTCTCTTTCCCTGCAGAACAACTGACAAATCCACAACTTAATCAGCACTTCCAGTCCTTTAACAATAACATCACTTCTGGTTCCAGTCCTCAAGACCCTCCTCCTGCTGATGTCACTTCCTATTCCAGAATGTCATTCACCCTTGACATCATTTCCTTCTGCTGACAATTTTACAACCTCCATTTTTGTCACTGTCAGTTCGGTTTTGAACTCCAGTGTGTACATACGTCATTTCCTTTTTTTGACTGCTCTACAGTATATAGGGTGGATCCGCAAACCCTTGACGATGTTTGTGTACTTATTTTACAATAACTAAACACACTATGATCCAAACACACACCAGAATGACAAAGAGGGAAGAAAAATTTTGAAAGAAAGAAAAGAAAACTTACTTGGCACTCACAGTCACAGTGAGGCACTATGCAGGTGTATTGCTTTTGTATAAAGGAGCCCTGGTAGTGTTTCTTGACACAATTCTGCTGAATAATTTGTTGGCTGAAATTCCTCAGGATTAGTGTGTCAGAGAGAGGATGTGCAGCACTGTTCATATAGGACTCAGTTTTGCTTTAATTCTCTCCTTCGCTGTTACCTCCAGGAGGTCCAGAGTGCATCCCATGACTCATCTTTCCCTTTTAATTAGCCTGTTGATTTGGTGAGCCTCTCTTGAAGTGATGTTACCAGCTCTGCACACCACAGTGTGGAAAATTACACTGGCCATCACAAGAGTTATAGAGGATGTGAAGGATGTCACCAGCCACATTAAATACCACAGCCTCCTAAGGAAGAAGAGCCTGCTCTGCCCTTTCTAATACAGTTCCTCTGTGTTTCGAGACCAGTCCAACTGTCATTACTCTCGAGCCCTGAGTACTTGTAGGGGCTCAATATCAACATCCACTCCCTAAACAGTGACCGGACATTAACGCTTTTTGGTGCCGCAAAATTCAGTAACCAGTTCCTTGGTTTTGCTGATATTAAGGTGCATACAATTCTCTTTGCACCAAGAAACAAAGTTCTCCACCTGACTCCTATACTCTGTCTCACCTTCCCCTTATCAATACACCCCATAAAAGCAGAATCATCTGCGAATTTCTGAAAGTGACATGACCTGGTGTTATATTTATGGTCTTAAGTGTGGAGAATGAAGAGAAAAGGAGACATTACTATTTCTTGTGGTGCTCCAGTATTGTCCACATCGGTGTCGGAGACACAGTGCAATAAGAAATGTTACATATATGGCACCGCTACAATACAGAAGACTTGACAACACAAGAGAAAACACAGCCTTTCCCCTGTTCTTTTCTCCCCCATTTTCATTATTTTAATACTTTCAAAAGTGAGGTGACAATCTGAGCTCTTGGTGGCTTTTTATGACAGGTCTATATTTACTATCAGTCACTTGTGTTTTCTCATTCTGAAAGTTCTCCAAACAAAGTTACTATCACGGTGGAAGACTCGCCTTAGGTGTGCCTTTCCTATCCTATCATCTATTACACAGGCAGTTTCTTTTCTTCTCAGCCAGACAATGTGGCATAACCTTAATGACTTTATTGCATTCAAAAGTTCAGATGAATTCCTTGTGATGCCTGGTTTACCAGCCTTCCATCAAGGTAGGATGAATGTATTCTTTTGCCGATTATAACACATCACTGACTACTTTATGCTGTTCTGACACATTTCTTATTTCCCAAGGGTGTTTGTTAGCACATGGCTGACCTGACCTCACCAAGCTAGAAAGAAGCTTTTAAGGTGCCTGTCGTGCGGTTCCAACATAGGCCTCTGCATGTGACAAAGACTCTGTTGATCTTTAGTTCATATAACCGACAGCCCAAAGCTTATGCTCAGATGGACCAGGATAAAGAAACCATTGGGAAAAAGGCTAAATGCAGAGATGAATGCTTGGATTTTTTTCTGCTATGGACAGATGAGAGACTAGCTTGTAAGCTGAAAATCTGCACCTCTCCATGCATTTCGCTGGGTTAGAAGCATCAGGCCCAGATGCCATTCAGTGATGTACAAGCTGAAAGAGGAGTCAATATCATTGCACCAGACAGCGATGGAGACAGTGCTGCTAATCAAAAGCTCAAACTGCCCCTCTCCCCCAGGCCTTTGTACAACAGCAAACTCTAAGTAACTGCTTAGTTCTCCTATTCCTAGCACCAGTCTGGAGGGAGTGTTTTAAATGTGTGCATCTCAACCATGGAGAACTTGTTTAATGAAGTCATTGGAGGATAAATCATATGCACATCTTTGCTTTTTATCTCATTCTGAGGCTACTCTGTAAAAGCGTTCGACTCAGTTCTAGAGTGACTCCTCAACTCTAACTACTGCTAATAAAATGAGATCTAATTGGGATGGCAATAATCTGTGGCTTTCACACTGTATACATTAAATGGAATAAAAATGGCCTTGTGTCACAAAATATTAGGGGAATGTGAACCAGTGAGTCTGGATGCCAGTTGAAGTTTTTTTTTCTTCCGTCACTAAAAATGTGTCTGTGCTGTACTGTATGACAGTTTAAATTTAATGTATGGAATACATTCTGTCATCTGCTATTTTATATACGGCCTTGGTGTCCGTGTTGCACTTCCCCTTGGCCATTGCGTCTATCATCGAGAAAGCTTAGCCTTATTAAAGCTCGGCAAATACTCCGAAAAAATCATTAAAACCACAATGCATATTATTCCCTAAACCTAGATGGTGTTTGGTTGCTGAGTCCAAATCCAGTTTGGATTAAATTTATCTAAAGATGATGCCCTTCAAGTAAGCCTTTATAAATATGGGCACCTTTAACTTTATCTGCTGTAACAATTCTGGTTACTAACTGGAAGGGTGGATGGAACTGGGATGACTGTCTAAGAAGGTGCACTTTAAATGATGCCATGCAAGCAGTGACATGCCAACATGGGTCGGGTCTGTGAGTCACATGGCACAGCTGGCAGTAGGCCAAGCACAACAAGGTTGGATCCTTATTGTAACCTTTCTTCTCAACACAAAGTTTGCTTACTATCTGTTCACCTATCTTGATCAAACTTGCTTTTTATATTTATTTAAATTTTAGTATTGAATATTTTTTTCCAAAAAACACAGTATTCTGAAAAGCACACAAAGCAATGGTTTCACACATAAATCAACATAAACGTATGTTGCTTCGTGCTGTGGCTGCAAGCTTGCCAGGAATGCACAGCAGCTGCCAAGCTGTCTTCACATGGCAGTGGTGGTAGCGGTGGTCACAGTGCATCGTAATCTTGTTTGTACCTCTTGTCATTGTAAGTGGCAGTCCTGTTCAGCACTACAATCAGCTGATGCCGACACCTCACGTTCATTTCTGATCACTTATATCAAAATTGGAGTCTGACAAGTCAAGAGTTCAATTTGGTGATAATATACAAAACGTCGTCCACAGAGTATTTTGCTTTACGCATTTGTTTCAATCTGTCACCAAATGTCGATGGAATTTTTGTCATTGTTTTGCTCCAAGCTACTCACGCAAGTGCAGGGAATTTCAGTCAAACCAATGAAGCTAACTTTTCTTCTAGCAGAGAGTTCAACTAAAACATAATGACGGGTTTTGTCGCTGTTTACACTTGATTACCATTGTCAACCCCTCAAGTTGACAACCACCCTGAAAGAGTTAAATATAACAAATAAATGTGTCACCATCACTCATAACCTAATGCTTACTTCTCAAGATGTTTGCAGAAAGCCTGGATGTCTCCATCTTCACTCACCACTTTCCATGTGTACAGTGGAGTCTGCTTCTCCTGCTCATATGAGGACTGCAAAGAACTATTAGGGAGGCAGAGTCAGCACGGACTTTTACTGGCACGAAGCTTCCTTCTGCCCAGGACACCTTGAAAAAGCAAACATTAAGACCTCACTCATCCTGCACAGGAACTGCAGGGCTGTTTGAACTTGCATCACTACAGTCTCAACATTTTTAATCCTCAGATGGTATGAATACTCTGAAGATGCTTGCACTGTCTACCGAACAAGCTTCTTTCAGCTGTAGCTTTAATACATATTCAGTACTATGCAAAAGTCTTAGGACACCCAAGAAAATATTTTCAAGTGTATAATAGTTAACTGGGCATCACATTACAAAAAAAGAACAGACAGTGGCCAATATCAAAAAGAAGAGTTATGGGAAATTTTTAAAGAAGCTTGGAAAAGTACACCAGAGGACTACTTGGGGAAAAAAATATATATAGCATTTACCGAAGTGAATTGCTCCAGTTTAGATTCTGTGGGAGGCCACAAAAGCTGTTTAAAAACATAAGACATTCTAGTTTCCAGTGAGAGTTGGACTCTGCCAGGGCTGCCCTTTGTCACCGATTCTGTTCATAACTTTTATGGATAGAATTTCTAGGCGCAGCCAGGGTGTTGAAGGGGTCCGGTTTGGTGGACTCAGGATTGGGTCACTGCTTTTTGCAGATGATGTTGTCCTGTTTGCTTCATCAGGCCGTGATCTTCAGCTCTCTCTGGATCGGTTCGCAGCTGAGTGTGAAGCGGCTGAGATGAGAATCAGCACCTCCAAATCCGAGAGCTTGGTCCTCAGCCGGAAAAGGGTGGAGTGCCCTCTCAGGGTTGGGGGAGAGATCCTGCCCCAAGTGGAGGAGTTCAAGTATCTCGGGGTCTTGTTCACGAGTGAGGGAAGAATGGAGCGTGAGATCGACAGGCGGATCGGTGCGGCATCCGCAGTGATGCGGGCTCTGCATCGGTCTGTCGTGGTGAAAAAGGAGCTGAGCCGTAAGGCAAAGCTCTCAATTTACCAGTCGATCAACGTTCCTACCCTCACCTATGGTCATGAGCTATGGGTAGTGACCGAAAGAACGAGATCGCGAATACAAGCGGCTGAAATGAGTTTCCTCCGCAGGATGTGTGGGCTTTCCCTTAAAGATAGGGTGAGGAGCTCAGTCATCCGGGAGGGGCTCAGAGTAGAGCCGGTGCTCCTCCGCATCGAGAGGAGTCAGATGAGGGGGCTCGGGCATCTGATCAGGATGCCTCCTGGACGCCTCCCTGGTGAGGTGTTCCGGGCACGTCCAACCGGGAGGAGGCCCCGGGGAAGACCCAGGACACGCTGGAGGGACTATGTCTCCCGGCTGGCCTGGAAACGCTTGGGATTCTCCGGAAGAGCTGGAAGAAGTGGCGGGAGAGGGAAGTCTGGGCCTCTCTGCTTAAGCTGCTGCCCCCGCGACCCGACCTCGGATAAGCGGAAGAGGATGGATGGATGGATGGATGGACATTCTAGTTACTTTTTCTCATAGTAAAGTTTATTTGATGTAATCTTAATTGTGTTTTGATGAGCAAATAAACACTGCACGGGAAACTAGCTGTAAAATAATTCTCTAGGATTATTTAAGACTTTTGCTCATAACTGTTTATATCATCTGGTGTAGTATTTATGTCATTTTATTTGTATTAAGTAACTGTAACTAGGCTAACTGCGCTGTTTACATATGACAATAAACTTCAATGTGAACTTGTGAATGTGAAAGCTTACATCTGACATATGGACTATGTCTGCTGATTTTAGGGCTACATTTATGTACTTTCGGCAAATCAAACTGCTCTTAACTGCTCTATTGAGTCTGTTACTTGAGAAATGCTGTGCAATTATTTGTAAAAAAATGTTGAAATGGTTTGCATACTATGGCCATTAAAAGTGGGCACACCAGTCTAACGAACTGGGAATCATTATGCTCCATGCCTGTTTATTCTTCAGTCTCAGTCACTTGTTATATAGCCTTAATTAAATTGTTCTCTGCATGCAGGTCTACAAAAGCTATTAACAAAAAACCTGGATTGTGTACCAGCTATTGGTATCATTGCAGCTTTTACTTTTGCCACCTGCATTTTTAAAAACAATTTCAAGGCAATTTAAACCAGAATTTTGTATTTTTCCAATAAAAGCTATGCTATACTTGTGTATACAGATGTGTTCATAACAAATTTTCCCTAGGGTATTCAATCCATTATTTAAAATGAACCACTAAAAGGCTACTGTATATACTGTTTTAAGAATCCACCTTAATAAAAGGACAAGTGTCTTTGTATCTGTGCAAACATGTCCGTCTGCATGCTATGTATGTCTCTGCTATCCAAAAGATGGCACTTTTATGAATCCCATACCAAATGGCACATAACAGAGACATAGCAATAGGATGCACACACTGCACTGCAAATGTTAACGCTGAATAAATCTAATGGAGAGTAACTACCAGATAGCCAGAAATCAGCTTATTCACCTTAATTTTCGTCCATCTTGTTGCTATGTCCCTATTACGTGACATTTGGTATGAGATTCGTAAAATCAGTGCTAATGCTGGTGATGTGCCATCTGATCAATGAAAAATGTAATGCATTTTACTATCTTCTTCTACTGTATAATATGCTACTGTGGCTGTCTGTTTGTCTGTCCAGGATTTTAAATCACCTGTCGCTCATAAACCGTTTGACCTATTGACCTGAAATATGGTACACATATACTACGTGATCTCTACTGTCTGCTTTCAGGGTGATGATTTTTATTACTCTTTTTATTTTTGTTTTATTGTACAATCAATTCTAGGCAGCAGTGCCGCCACATGCATACGGGTGCCGTTCTCATCCCTACCACCTTCGCTGTCACTTCCCCTACTTCTTCATATCTTAAATCATTCTTGAGGCAGATTGAAGACTTAATCACCAACTCATGTGAAAAATTAAAGAAAACGTACTAAGTGCTAATCAGTTTTAACGTGAAAAGATGACGACAAAAGAAGAGAAGAAGCGGCCCGCTAGAGTGGAGAAAAGAAGAGCTGCTCATGAAACAGCAAGCGCATCAACCTCTGAGCAAGCAAACGCTAAACATACAGAGAAAGAGGATGAAAACTATAAGTCAAGTGGTAGCAAATATTTGGGATGCACCATCTGTTGGAATAACATATGCAATGCATTTTATTACTACAAATGTTTCTGATATGCCATCTGTTGGAATGACAATGTAATTAATTTTATTACTACAAGCATTACAAAATACATTCCAATAGATGGTGCAAACATAATTGGAGAATATGCTGAAGTCTACATTGTTTACTTAGATTTCAAACCATCTTAGATAGGTAGCACAGCTAGTAAATATATAAAAGTAAACTTGTCTGTTAAGTGCATCTTGTGTTTTTGATTTGTTTGCCTGCATCTCTTTTTCCCTAAAGCAGAGTAATTAGATTATTGTAATTCTAGCCTTTTGCCAGATCTTGCTGACCATGTATCGCTTCATATCTGCAGTATGTAGGTTCAAAGTTAGAACTGAACAAAACCTGACCATGCTTGTGGCTATTATTTTGTAGCAGAATTTTAAATCTGTAGTGAATCAGAAAACGGACATTCATTGATTATATATTTACATAAATATTATTTGCATAATGCACATGTCCTTATGCAGTAACTGTAACTGTAAGAGACTCTAACCGTCATGATGTGGCTACTACTGACCACAGAGTGGCAGGAGATATGCCTTGTTGTTTAAAAATCAAAACTCTAAATCACCTCAGTGTGAGGGAATGTGTACAAACTGGCATCTCGTCTGATCCCCATCTTGCATGTCATGCTGTTGGAATAGTGCATCCCAGCACCCAGCACCCAGCAATCAAATAAATGGAAAAACAGGATTAGAGATGGATGGGTGGATACTCATTAGCTTTATATAGTGTTACATGTTTCAGAATATCACTCAAACCAACTAGTGCAGTATGGTGGCACAGTGATTAGCACTATTGCCTCATAGTTCCCAGCCACTCACTGTCTATGTGGAGTTTGCACATTCTCATTTTGCTGTTGTGTCTCTACTTTTCATTCCAAAGATGTAGCAGTTTTATTGACTGGTGACTGTAAATTGGTCCTGTACAAATGATTGTAGCCATGTATTAAGCATATCCAAGGATGCACTATCGTCCCATTCAGGGCTGGTTCCTGCCTTGAACTCAGTGCTGCTAGGATAGGCTATGCCCCATTGTGACCACCCTGAATTGGATTAAACGGGTTTAAAAAATAAAGTAAAGGATGAAAAAATGGACTAATACCTAATACAATGGTGTGGCCGTCAGTCTGACTTATATTATATAGGTTTAGGTAATACGTCAATAATAAAAAAAAATCTACATTTTCAGAATTGTATCATTACATTAGACTGATGAGCTGAATTGCATTTAAAATAAATTATTGATATTTCTCAAACATCAACTCTGAGCAAATTTGCTTGTTCCTGTATAATTTATGAAGTAAGTGAATGAGTCCTTCAAGCCACTATATGGCACCCCAGTATGTTTGCTACTAAAGGATAATGGGGAAAACATTCTGCCCAGTTTATTTCAAAGCACCTCCAAATCGCCATTCAAATTAGGGTTGGGAAAAAAGTATTTGGCATTGGCTTAACTGACAAGAGGACAAGAGGTCAGGGGCCTGAGTGTGGAATAGGAACCTATTTATGGAAGGTGAGATGAGGTACTCTCCGCGAATTGCCCCTTTTAAGTATCTTGGGGTCTTGTTCACGAGTGAGAGAAGAAGGGAGATCAACAGGAGGTTTGGAGCAGCTTCAGAAGTCATTAAAGACTTTGTACTGGTCAAGTGTGGCAATGAGGGAACTGAGCTGATAGGCAAAGTTCTCGATTGACCTGTCGATCTTTGTTCCTACCCTTATCTATGGTCATGAATTATGAGTAGTGAATGAAATAACTAGAAACAAAAACGGGGAAATGATATGGCAGCCATATGGGGCCGATACTCAGAGACTTGGTCACTGCATCACAGAATATATAAATTTCTGTGTCCACACTATTGTAACCGCAAAATCAGTTCACAGCTTTCCAAACAACAGACCCTGGACTACTAAGGAGCTAAAAAGTCTCCCGATTGAGAGGAAGACAGCATTCAAATCTGGTGACAAAGAGGCTCTAAAGGATATACAGTAAGTACTGAAGAAAAACTCACTCAGAATAACATAAAAGACATTTAGAATGGACTGGGCTTAATAACTGGACCCGGGTAAATGAGGACTTGGGTAGCTAGAGGAGAATACGGACAAAGCTAATACCTTGAACCATTTTCGTCACTCCTCCCATCCCCAACTTCTTCCAATGACCAGTATTCCCCACGATCCCTACTACATCAACAACTCCCACCATTTCAGCTAGTAGTCCACCTCTGAAGATATGGGCTGCCCTTAACTGATGACCAATTGAGGAGACAACTGAGGAGACTACACATAAGAAAAGACACAGAACAGGAAGAAGCCAGTCCTTGATTTCTTAAGGCCTGTGCTGATCAACTTTGTGGTGTTTATTGTCACCTGTTCAGTCTGTCACTAAGGCTCCAGAAAGTGCAGCTGCTGTGGAAAACATCTTACATTGTTTCAGTTCCAAAGAAAGCAGGTGCTCCTTCACTTAATGACTACAGACCAGTGGCCCTTATGTCCCACATCGTGAAGACCTTCGAAAGGCTGGTCCTCGATTACACGAGTTCTCTTCTGAAATACCTTTTGGACTAATTTAGCTTGCCAAGTGAACAACTGCCTTATAACCATCTGGACAAAGCCAGCAGCACTGTGACGGTTATTACCAATGCCATCAGTACCTTCCATTAGTTTGGGGGTATGTAGGTGGATGAGCCTTTGGTGTCCTTGATAATGGTTTATCTAGGCAGTGTGTCTGATGTGACAGTGAGGAGCACTAGAGCACCACAAGGAACAGTCTTGTCTCTTCTTCTCTTTACTCTGTACGTCTTGGACTATAAATATAACACCAGGTCTTGTCACTTGCAGAAATTCTCAGATGATTCTGCACTAATTAGGTGTACCGATATAGGGGATGAGAAAGAGTATAGGAGTCAAGTGGAAAAATGTATTTATTGGTACACAGGTAACTTGTCAGCAATTTAATATTAGAGTAGACTCTTTCTTCTTAGGAGCTTGTGCTCCTTCAATGTGGGTAGTGATATCCTTCACATCTCCTACAACTCTTGTGATGGCCACTGGAATTTTCTAACAGTAACATCACTTCAAGAGAGGCCTAAAGAAAGCAGGATCAGTTATGGGATGCATTCTGGACCCCCGCGGAGTCAGTGGAGAAGGAGAGAATTAAAACAAAACTGACTGCCTTTAGGAACAATGCTGCATATCATCTCGCTGACACACTAGCACTGAGGACTTTCAGCTAAAAAAATTACACAACAGAATAATCAATATATTAAACTGTAAAAGCTCCTGAAGTCCATTTTAAGACAAAAAAGAAATCCCTTAATGCCATTACGTAAACTGATAAGGACAGCAAGAACCTGAGAAAGTATCCTCGTCTTGGACATGGCTAGGGTAGAAGACCATTGATGAATGAAGCAGGGCATTGTGCGAGTGACAGATGTTGTTTTGCCTGCTTTCATTAGACACTCGATCCAGATATAATCCTAGAGTAAACATTTTGCTGCAGATCAAAGGTTCCTTCATAATATTTGCTACGGATCTGACTCAGAAATGGCACCACTCATATTTGCATCAGATTCACGGAGACGTGAAATCATGAACAGGTGCAAGCAAGCAGACATGGAGGAAAGTCACAAGACATAATGGGAGATGTAAATGTCAAAATGCCACAGAACTTGGCGTCAATAAACTGTACGGTGCTTAAAAAGACATGGAAGCCACAAGAAGAGTCAAGCCCATAGGTTTATATGGTGGGGTGGGTAAGTGTACCTAGTGATGGACTTTGTCCAGGATTCTTTTCTGTCTTACCGTATGTTATAATAGGCTCCATCCTTCATTACTGTCAGTTGGATAAAAGAGTGAGCAAAACAGAAAAAAAGTAAAAAAAATCAAACATTTATTTTTTATGTTTTATCATACAGTAAACACCAACCACAGGGTGCTTTACAAGTACACAGATAAAGCTTGTAGTGCAGCGAGGTAAAGAAAGTCACTTTGGGTCAGACTGTGATTGAGTGGTGGAAATTGAACTTTAAACTTCTTGCCTAAAGCACCATTGCTTAATATACTAAACAGGCACGGAGCTGCTGCAATTGGTACTTACAGGGGAGAAACGCAATTAATCAGATTGGGATTTCTTACCTCATGAATGAAACAGTGGTTCTTCGGAATGTAATTCTTCTTGATTTCTGGTCAGCCGGATGACACTAATAAATTTTGTCTGTTTCTTTTTACTATTGTGGTCAGAGATGTTTATTTTAATCCGTCATTAATTTATTTTGTATAAAGAGTATGCAAAATTATCACAGTATGCCAATATATGTCTCATGTTACTCTGACAAAAGTTGACGGGGATATGAATGATTAACTTTTATTCCATTAATGTTCATTAAGAGTTCAAATCATACACTCACTTTGATTATATAACTATAAATTTGCATTGGGAAATTGAATTACTCTTCTGCACTGCAGCCCCTGACTAAGACTTTTTTGGGACGTGTTGTTCATTTAAATAGGCAGATAACAGTGCATATAAACTATATGTCAGATCATTTTACATCCAGAAGCAGAGAAGAAACATTAAATGTGCTAAAGATAGCTCGGATTTGGCTGCATTTTGAGTGAAAAGAGTGCCAGATTACATTGCAAACTGTGTCTGCGTGGGTTTCCTCCGGGTGCTTTGGTCTCCTCCCACAGTCCAAAGACATGCAGGTTAGGTGCATTGGCGATCCTAAATTATTCCTAGTGTGAGCTTGGTGTGTGGGTGTGTGTGACCTGTGGTGGGCTGGCACCCTGCCCGGGGTTTGTTCCTGCCTTGCGCCCTGTGTTGGCTGGGATTGGCTCCAGCAAACCCCCATGACCCTGTAGTTGGGATATAGTGGTTTGGATAATAGATGGATGGATGTATTGGAGATCCTAAATTGTCCCTAGTGTGTGTATGTGCGTGTGTGTGTGTGTATGCCCTGCGGTGGGCTGGCACCCTGCCCAGAGTTTGTTTCCTGCCTTGCGTCCTATGTTGGCTATGATTGGCTCCAGCAGACCCCCGTGACCCTGTGGAGAATGACTGACTGACTTGGAACAGAGGAGATCTAGTAATGGATTACTGAGTTGTATTTACAGTATTATAAGTATTGTTTTTCTTGTGGATTTGCTGTTTTTTTTTTAACTTTCTGCTCTTGTTTGACTGTGTTTTTTGGGACGTGTTCATTTAGGATTTTCTTTCAGGCAACTTTTTTGCTCTTTTGAGCATTTTTCTATATTTTTGATTTTGTTAAGTAAATATTAATTTTAAAAGATTGTGCAGATTTTTGTTTTATTTTGAGACTTTTCTAGTTCTTCTACCAACCATCCTTGCTTGGTACCTGCTAGGCTGGCAGCAAACAGTTAGCATGGACAAGTGCCTGGATTGGTGTGAGCCTCTTTTCACATAGACAGTGAAGGTCCTCCTCTGCTGTGTGACTATACTTTAAAGGCCTCACACCTACTGGATTTTGTTACATTTGAAACTTCACACCACAACACCTTTTAAATTCTACCTTGTATCAGAACAAAATGGCTGGAGGCAGTTCTGCCATAAAGGAAAGGGGAGAGAAAAAAATAACAGTGAAAGGATCAGAGGCCCCATGTAAAAAAGGGCTTAAACTTAGAAATTAGTGTAAACATTTTCTTATGCAAAAGTCAAGATTTATAAAACAAGATGTTGCTGTGGAAATTGGCTTAAAGTTATAGTAAGTTTAGACCATCCATAACAAACTTTTCCAGTGTTGCCATTTTGGTGATTCCAGGCAGCAGCACAATGAAGTGAACAGAAAATCTTGTTAAGTTACATTCTGATGTTCTTAAACTGATTTTACCATAGGTAATTGACATGTTCTCTCTGTACTGCTGTCTTCAGTGATGGATATAATGCCTAATCCATACACTTAATGTTAATTTCCATAGTGCGTAGCCTGTTTATTTTGTCTATAAAAAGGATGTGCTGTGTGTTGTATGACATGTAATGGCAGCATTAGCTCTTTTGGAGGATATTGCCAGTGACAGGCTTGAGCAAGTTTTTAGGGATCACAATGATTTTTTTGCTCATGATGGTGACTGGCTTATTAGATTTCCTAGTGCTGTCTTTTGAGTTATGTGCTTAATAGGAGCCTACATTACCGGGACCACCACACAGAAATCATGCAATCCCTTGTTAGATTTCTGGTTTTAACAGCTGTTGGGTATTCAGTGTGACTTGACTGACCAGTCAGGAATCTCTAAGTCATCCTTGAGTTGTGTCACACCATCTGCATGCGATAGTATACTTTAGATCACGGGTGTCGAACTCCGGTCCTCGAGGGCTGCAGTAGCTGCATGTTTTCATTAGTGAGCCATTTTTACTGCTAATTAACTTCTTTTGCCTTCATTTTAATTAACTTGACTCAGGCCCCTTAGTTGTCTCTTTTTCCTTAATTAGCACCCAAACAATAATGAGACATCAAACAAGCCACCATATGACCAGCTCACCTGTGCCCATCACACAATATCTGAAAATAAAGAAAGGTGAAGGTCTCAGTTAGGCTGATCTCTCAGGTCACCAAAACATTTTGACTTTGTTCTCAGAAAAAAACAGATTTGGAAATGTCTGCTGTGGCAGAATGAGAGCAGCAACAAGCCACTGAATTAAATAACAGGCTTAATTAACAGCAAGAATCAGCTTCTCATTAAGAAACTGGTTGGAGTTTGAAATCCCAGTTTAGCTGGTCATCTGTTGGCTCGTTTCACATCTCATTTCTGCTTGGCTGTCATTTAATGAAAAAATAAATCAATTCAGAGGACTGAATCCTTAAAAACAGGGCTATTGAAATGAAGGGAAAAGGAGTTAATTAGCAGTGAAAACTACTCACTGATTAGGAAAAGGGTCAGAATGAAAACCTATAGCCACTGCGGCCCTCCAGGCCTGGAGTTTGACACCCCTGCAGATGCAACCCAGATACATGCAGCATCCTTACTATTGGCGTGAGCAATTTGCAGGAACTGCTGATTTTCCTAATGTAATCAGCAAAATGGATTGTGACATTTTGCGATAAAGGCACCATCGCAGAATGAATCTGCTTTTGCACACTGAAAATACTTTCATTCAATTAATATATAACTAATACGTGATGCTCAAATGCATTTGATTAACACTGTTGCATGGCTCAACCAAAGATTCCTTATTTTATCAAGTTAAGAGTATGGAAAGTACACACATGGTGTGTGTGATGGCTGGCCTCTTCGTAAATGAGCCTAATTGACGGGATTGTAATTAAGTGTAGTACATCACTGACGACTTCTATAATGTTTCTTTCAGGTGACAGGGGGTACACCATAAGAGAGGAGATATAATGAAAGGCATTCCCACACACAATCAGTGATAGAACAAACTATTGGATCATTAAATGGTAGATGGCGGTGTTTGGACTGGTCAGGCAGCACTCAGCAGCTCTACAGTCCCAAGAAAGGTTTGCCATATTGTGATGGCTTGTGCAGTATCACACAGCATAGCTCAGAAACACGGACAGCCTCAGGACATCAATGCAATGACAATTCAAATATGTTTCGTTTTGTACAGTACGTTGAGTGTAAAGAGACTTGTATGTATTGCAACACTGACATTTACTTGCCAAAATTATTTTATTTTTCAGCAAGCTCAATCAGAATGTTCTTAATATCTTGCAGTTCTACACATACTGACTGCGTCAATTCACACTGTGTATTGGTGGCAGTCTGGGCACTGTATGATGGCACATTTCTACTGCTCTCTGCACTCAGCTGCATCCCACTCTTGTTGTTTTTATTTGTGATTCCCACAGAGAGACCTGCAAAAAGAATGTTTTTATGATTCTCCCCTTCAGTCAGTAATACCTCGAGTTCACATTCACTGTTTTCTGAATTTATTTCTTCTGTTCTTCTATGGTGGAGGTCACTCAGGAATGTGGGCAAATTTATATGGTGATTAGGTCATTTTTACACCATATATGGTTACTGACATGCAGTGAAAGAGAGTGTTTAAAAGCACATGCACACGTGCATAGTTTTAAGTTGATCTGAGATTTTCTGTGGCATATGGGGTATGTACGATTTTCTAAATCTGATTGTTTTTTTTGTGTGTGTACACCGTTTTTGGCTTTTGAGACTAAGTCAGATTTTAGCATGGAATATAAGCATTGTTTTATACATGAGGCCCTAGGAGAAACAAAAGTCATAAAAAGCCAGAAAGACAAAAAAGAACCTAAATGCCAATGTCTAATATGTAAACCCAGATCAATTTTAAAATAAACATGGGAAAAGTCCAGTCTCCCTAAAAGATGTTCAAATAAGTGAAACATGAGAATTTGTTTCTGATTATCTAGGAAATTGGAGATTAACAGTAGAATGCTGCCATTTTATATGCTATCCGAGTAGTGATGTCATACAACTTCTTGATGTCAGTCGGTAGCAACAACAACACTAACAACAAAATGGCCACTGCTGTTAAAATCTCTCAAAATGGAGGTGTCCATTATCAAAAGCTACAAATAAGATGGCAGCACAGTAAATTAGTAAACATAACAATACATATTAATGTAGTCAAAATGGACATATGAACACAACACAAGTGCAGAATTTCATGGAGGGTGCATAAAAGCCATAAACTGCAAGTCGTAGTCGATGACAGATGTAACAAGTATCTTAGCCGAGACGAGATGCTATCTGAACATAACCTGCACATTGGTTCCATTGGTGTGGGTGCTCCCAGTAATAGCTGTGCACATCGATTGACTCCTGAGAACGTGAATACTCTTATTATTCCTGAATAAAAATGCACAAAATGTTTTTCAGTAATGTAATCTTTTTCATACATTCATAATACTTAACTAAAACCTTTTTAAGAAGTCTCTCATTGTGTTATTTTCTGTGTTATTAAGGAGGATGGCTTTTTCCGTGATTAATGGTTATTATTCAATCAAAGAGGATGATTATCATTTATACAATGTGATCAAATTTTGCTTTGCTGGTTTGTTTGACTGAAAAGGCAAATCCTTGAAGAGTACTTATCTACAAAAATGTTGCCAGAAAATGTGGGCATGTTTTGAAAGCCATTATCTTTCCCTTGCTAATCAGCACAACAGAGGGCAAGAGTCATAGTGGCTGCTGCAATTTACCTGCACAAAAGTTGGAATATTAATGTTTGGATCCACTGCAGTGATAGTGTTCAGAGGATATGTCTGGAGGGGCTTAAAATCACAAAGCAGCAAGTTAAAATTTGACTTTCGTTGCATCCTGTCACCATGAGAAATTAATTGCATTCATCCTCACATTGAAAGTTCCCAGGAACAAATGTCCTTGTGGGAGGATGTAAACACAGACATCATCCATCAAAAATTGATTGTTTGTAAGCTAGGGAGTTATTAATATATATACAAAAAAGTCCTGATACTTAGTAACCAAAGTATGCTTAGTGAGGAGTGCATGGCTGGCATGAGCACCACCAATATGGCAAAAGGCAGGTGACAACTACAAACAGAACCTCTCAGACAGACAAAGATATTGGTCATAAGAGAGCACAGACTTCTGTGGCATGACAGGGGCACTAAATGGGAAAAACCCCATTCCAGGATTAATGTGGTCCCGAAAGCTAAACATTCAAAGAAACAGAAAGATGAGAAAGAATTCTGGGTGGCTGGGTATGAACTGTAAAGATTTCCCTAAAATAAGAGAACTACTGGCCCAGTTCACGATAAATCTGGCCAATCTGGTGCGACTCAAACCACCTACAACTGAACACCAGCAAAACCAAGGAGCTGGTGGTGGATTTTAGAAGGCCTCATGGACCCCGTGATCATCAGAGGTGACTGTGTGCAGAGGGTGCAGACCTATTAATACCTGGGAGTGGAGCTGGATGATAAACTGGACTGGACTGCCAATACTGATGCTCTGTGCAAGAGAGGACAGAGCTGACTATACTTCCTTAGAAGGCTGGCGTCCTTCAACATCTGCAATAAGATGCTGCAGATGTTCTATCAGATGGTTGTGGTGAGTGCCCTCTTCTACGTGGTGGTGTGCTGGGGAGGCAGCATAAAGAAGAGGGACGCCTCACGCCTGGAAAAACTGGTGAGAAAGGCAGGCTTTTTTGTAGGTATGGAGCTGGACAGTTTGACATCCATGGCAGAGCGACGGGTGCTGAGCAGGCTCCTGTCAATCATGGAGAATCCACTGCATCCACTGAACAGTATCATCTCCGGACAGAGGAGCAGCTTCAGCGACAGACTGTTGTGAGTGTCCTGCTCCACTGACAGACTCAGGAGATTGTTCCTCTCCCACACTATGCAACTCTTCAGTTCCACCCGGGGGTGTGGGGTAATCGTTAACATTATACAAAGTTCTATTGTCTGTTATACCTGCATTTTTATCACTCTTTAATTTAATATTGTTTTTTATCAGTATGCTGCTGCTGGAGTATGTGAAATTTCCCTTGGGATTAATAAAGTATCTATCTATCTATCTATCTATCTATCTATCTATCTATCTATCTATCTATCTATCTATCTGTCTATCTATCTATCTATCCATTATCCAACCCGCTATATCCTAACTACAGGGTCATGAGGGTCTGCTCGAGCCAATCACAGCCAATACAGGGCGCAAGGCAGGAAACAAACCCTGGGCAGGGCGCCAGCCCACCGCAGCTATCTATCTATCTATCTATCTATCTATCTATCTATCTATCTATCTATCTATCTATCTATCTATCTATCTATCTATCTATCTATCTATCTATCTATCTATCTATCTATCAAATCTCAGATGAGTGGTCTAGTGCTAAAGTCTACGTGCAAAAACCTCATCTCATCGAAATTAATTCAATAGAGCAAACCTGTTTCCGTAATATCTACATCCGTCATTCTTGACATGCCCATTCCAAGACGTTTATCACATTTACTGATAATATATATTGTGTATATATGTGTGTTTCCTCACTTCAAAAGATGGTGTATACAACAGAAACTATAATGTAATAAAGGAAATTTGAGATAGAAAAAAATAATAGGAAATAAAAAGACTGATTGAGAAAGTACCTGTACTAATCCCATTGGAGCCCACTGTGTGTCACAGAGGAAAGTAGCTGATGGTCTAACTGCAGAGGTCTCAAACACACATCCAGGGAGGCCAGCATGTCCTCTTTATAGCTATTTAATGGTGTTTGTTATTTATTTACATACTTTACTCCTGCTCTGATTTTGCTATATTAATTAAGGTAGAATACAAGAATATTCAATTTTCATGAATTGGATTAGTACTACCTTTATAATTCTTTATTCCTATATCTGGTCTATTTACTCTTTTTTTATTAAATTATAGTGTTAGTTTCACCTCAATTACATGGCATTTGGTATTGGATTCTCAGCAGCATTATAGAATATATTCCAACTGATGAAACATCACAACAACATTTATTTCTATAGCATTTCATGCAAATGATATAGCTCAAAGTGCTTTACAACATGTCAAAGAGGCAAAAGTTAACAAATGTTAACACTGAGAACATCCAGCAGTGTGTAGCTGCTTTGACAGACAGAAATTGGCTTATATTTTATTAATCAGTGGTTCCCAAACTCGGTCCTGGGGTCCCACTGTAGCTACAGGTTTTTGCTCCAACCAATGTTCGTTTTGCATTGGACTCGCAGCCTAATTAAGTGAATCATTAATTCCTTGTTTCTGTGTTTTGGAGTCAATGAAGAAATTACAAACTAAGTTTGGTAGATTTTTATTAAAATGTAATAAGTAGTTATATGGGGAATGTGTTGTTTTTTTTAATTGTTAACAGTATTTTCAACCTATTTTTCATTCTGCTTTTCTTGGTGTTTGGGTTATTTAATTGTTTATTTACTAATTAGCAGGTCTGAAGTCGTTGCAACTTTTATCATCCTGGGTGTCTGCTATGCTAGTTGTTAATTGTCACTATTAGGATTAAATAAAGGGAGCAAACTACACAGGAAAAGGGGAAAATAATAGGACAAAAACAAAAGAGAGTTAAGCATTTATAGCTTTGGAAAAAAATAGAAATATTTCTAAATGTCTTATAAATGTAAAAATCATATTGTTGTGTTTTTCAGAATGCAAAATAAAAGAAGAGTAAAAAAGACCAGCTAATTAAATTAGATCAGTTTTTGTTGATTATTATCACTGATTGTGAATCTCATTGGAACAAAAACCTGCAGCCACAGTGGATCCCAAGGACCGAGTTTGGGGACCACTGATATAAATGGTAAGGCAGCTTGGACAGGGCTGACAGTAGTGGCCTAGCATATAACTAAGGATTCATGACTCTGTAACCGTGAGAAAGATTGAGACCCCAGAAGAATGGAAGGAGGCCCACACTGCTTCTCCAGGATGGTAATCATCAGCAGGTTGCACACTCCTGGCTGTCCATCCAAGATGGAGTTTAAAAGCAGTCTTTAACCTCCTTGGCGTTTACCCTGAGTTTGAACTGGATTTAGAATTCTATGTCATTACTCAGGGTGACATGTAATGATCTGCTTTATAGTGTAAAGCAGGGGTTCTCAACGTCAGTCCTGGAGACCCCCTGTCACTACAGGTTTTTGTTCCAACCAGCTTCTGTTTTTAATTGAACTCCTGGGCTAATTAAGTGAACTGATATTTCCCAAGTTCTGTGTTTAAGGAACAATATATTAATTAGAAAACTAAGTTTGCTAAAATATATATATATACCTGTATATATATATGAAAATGTACCAAGCAGTTATATAGGAATAATGTATTTTTTTTCTTTTTAACAGTATTTTCATCTTGATTTTCATTCTACTTTTCTAGGTGTTCTAATTGTTTAATTAATCCAATATTTACTAATTAGTGGGTCTGACTCTAAAGTAGCTGCAGCCTTTGATTATTCAGTGTTGTTTGCCTGAGTGTCTGCTCTGCTCTTTTTAAGTTGTCATTATTAAGATACAATGAAGGGGGAAAAACTGCACAGAGAAAGGGTAAAGTAAAATGAAATCAACAAAAGAGAGTTAAACATTTAAATCTAGAACAAAAGCAGAAATATTTGTAAATGTCTTATAAATGTAAAAATCATGCTGCTATGCGTTTCTGAATCTCGAATAAAAGAAAAAAAAACAGCTGATTAAATGAGATCAGTGCTATCAGGTGTTGTCACTGATTAGGAATCTGGTTGGAACAAAAACCTGCAGCCACAGGGGGTCCCGACATTGAGAACCCCTGGTGTAAAGCCTTTTGGGAAAGTATTATTCTGCCATCTAGTGGATGAAATCACATGATGCTGCAAATAATCACAAAAATTTCGATGCGTTTTGCCATTCTAAGGAACCTCAATAGTAATGAGTGGGGTGGAACCTTCAAGCAAAACACAACAGTATGTAAACAAGAAGTTGTGAAGCCGGTTTTAGAACAAACTGAAATTGAACCATTAGTTGAATCAAACAATAGTGACGACAATGAGAATTAGTCATCAGACATTGACATGGATACTGAAAATGATTATTCAGCACTGTACAATTGAACCACCGTGATTTCCATGGTGAATTCAGTCCCGTAAAGCTTCACCATGGCACAAGTACCTTTATGGCATAAAAGGCAAAATGACTGCGATCAAGTGGAAGGACAATCAAGAGGTTAGCTCCCTAAGCACTGCTCACAATGCAGTAACTTAATTTCAGGAAAAATCTGGAAGTCACTAATACTAGCACTGTGATAGCCTACAATAACGCAAGGGACATGTTGATCGTGAAATTCAGGCACTGAAAGTTTACCTTCTCATGCATAAGCAACAGAAAAAATATTATAAGAAAACTGTACAAAGAAATACACTTCTGCTGTCCTGATTTTGACATTGGGCTGTGTGCTGGCTACTGTTTCAAAACTTGATCATACAAAGAATGTATATTAAACTTCTTAAACCCTGAGCAGCCCAGTACTGGGCCAAGCAATCATTTAAACATTTTTTGCTACATCATACAGGTGAACTATGCCATACACCAACGCAAACAATACCTCATTTGCAAGTGACGGGTGTCAACTTCACACTCCTAGTAATCAAATTGTTATATATATATATATATAATAAATATAGTAAATATATAGTATATTTAGAGCTGACTTTTAATCTGGTATTAAATCATACATGTTTTGTTTCATTAATTATCACAAAAATATATTTTTAAATTATTCTGTATAAGGAATACACAAGTGTTATGCATCAATCAAAAAGTTCCTGACCAATAGATTTCAACCAATGTGATGAACCCCTCCCATTGACAGAGCAAACACGAGCTATAGGCTGAAAACTGGAAACAGTGTTATACCACTCTTCTGATTTTTCATGTGTTCTCGCATATTACTTCACAAAACAATAGCAAATACTACGTAACATTTCTTTTTACATGAGATATACTGTATCAGACAATACAATTTTGAAAATATTACTGTGAGCTCCTGTTTTTGTTTTCTATTTTGGCAGTACTTTCTATCACACATTCTATCAGATTTAAGAAGTTATCTGTCAGGTTTTAGTGGTAAATTGACTGTCTTACCCCTAGTTTTTGAATAATAAGGCTTTATTTTGGGGTATCCCCCCACCTCAGATGGAGATTGCTGAAAAATGCTCTCAGATTGTAAGAACCTGCAATAGTACAGCAGTGGACACTAGACATAGCCTTCCAACTGTATTTATTAGATGTGATGATCTTTTAGTATTTATATTGTTTCCGTTACACATAATAACATTTACTTATTGAAAAATTAAACATTTTGGCTCATTTTTCCAGGGTTTAACATAATGCTAAAGAGGTAATGCAGAGAAAGACTGAAACTAGAGTCAGTTGAGAACTGCTGAGGTGAAGGGATACTGGAATGAAATCAAAGAGTCTGCTGAGTGAATTAGACAGATATGACAAGGAAATAATGGAGGACTATTTTGGAAACAGGCAAGTGAGTGACAGAATAGGATAATGCAGGATGAAAACATGTAAAGGAAGGCCAGCTGGGACAGTAGGCTTCTCTTTGTTTTTATTTTCCTTAGTAACTTGTGTTCTCCCTGTGTTTATTTGTTCCCTTTCTATTTCAGTATATTATCACTGTTTGTAAGCATTTGGACTCACTGCTCATCACTCATCACTATCCTGGGTATGGTCAGATGCCAGGAGGATGTTTTTCTTGTTAAAGTATATTAAGCAAAATGTGACAATCTAATGGATAACAAACAATTTTGAATGATGTACTTGTTGGTAGGTGAATAGCCAGCTAAAAAAAGTCTGGAACCCAAATGGTAAGGATTTAGATGATAATGAGAGAAAATGGAGGAACTCTAAAATTTTAGTCATTCTTTTGGTAGCAAGAGATTCTTGCCAATAGACACCAAAATGTTGGAAAAGGACACTGCTTCTGTTTTTTAATGAATTAACACGTCAAGGGTTCAAAGACTTTTGGTGCTTCAAATATAAAAGCCTACAATGACCACAAGACGTTAATAAAAGTCTCTTGGCAAAGAACTTATTACTATTTATTTCATGCATGATATACAGATGACCACCTTCTGCTTATATACTGGGAGACAACTGAAGACAGGCAGAGGACTTCTGGTAAGTGGAAGTGTCAATAAAACCTTGTGGCTCAATGGGGTGGCCAGGCAGAGAAGTGGCTATGATGTAATCTGACCCACAAATCAAGTGTTTAACACTGTATATTGTATATGTGTGATAATAATATGCCACGCTTCGCTATGTCTTGTGATGTCTGAGCTGGATGGAAAAGAAAGCCCAAGGGAAACAAATAAAGATGTTATGATGCCTAAGAGTCTGTCCTTTTCTTTTGCCTGGCTGGCAACAGTCAGTCACGCAGTAATGTCACTGGAAAGGGGGAACCCAAGAACAGCCAGCTCACCCAGGACATTGACATGGAAGATGGACCAGTCCACTTTTGGTGAAGTGAACCAACCAGGGTTGATAAAAAGGAAGACTAAAACCAAACAGGTTAGTTCATTTTCTTCTGTTAAAGAAGAAGTAATTCCAACCCGTGAAGTATGTACATTTTCTATTATAGAGGCTATAAGTCAGTGTCACTAAAGGATCTGACTGGACAAAAAAGCCCTGCTGTAGTCTCTCTAAACGGGCAGGACCAGTGGGTTTAGCAAAAGAGCTGAGCTAAGGTCACACTGAAGGACATACTGAGTATAATCTATTCTCACTAAAAGGCTTTGGTGTTCTGATAACTATTAAAATCAAAGCTTCTTTATAAAGCATGGAGTGGGTGAAATGTGAGTTCTCTCTTTCTGGGGTGGGGTTTGGGGTGGAAGGTATAGAAAACATGATCATGAAGTGTCTGAAGTTTAAATAGATGCAAGTGGCAATGCAATGAAAATGGAATATTTTTTGATTCTGAGCAGGACTCTTATTTGTATCTTTACAATAATTCATTAGCAAACCCATAATACTGAACACAATGTAATATCAATTCATTTGTTTGGTTATTCATTCTTTAACCCACTTACACCATGACAGAACATAACTAAGAGGTAACCTCTAAATATTAGGTGCAGGGCAGGAACCAACTCTAATTAAGATTTCAGATTATAGAAATACATAGTTGCCAGTTAACCTAAAACCTGCATCTTTGGGATGTGGGAGGAAACTTGTCCTGGGAGCAATGGGAGACTGCACACTGACCATGACTGGGCTAAAATTTGAAACAGGACTTCTTAACTGAAAGTCAGCTACACACCATTCCATCACAATTATCATATCCTACAATGAAAACCAAAGCTCCACAGCTGACACCTTTCCAGCATGACTATTCAATTGCTATTTCAGCCCAACCAGCTGCATTAATGTGGAATTCCAAATATTGTATCACCCTGGCATGCAGAATGAATGCCACCTAAAGTAGACTGATTGAAATTCAAGGTCTGCTCAGTGCCAGGTACTTTTAGCACTTCATGCCAGATGAGAAATGTTTATTGCCAGACCATGCTGCAATGTCTTTGCTTGTCCTGTGCTACCAGATGACAGTAAAAAGTTTTGAGAGCACAACTGGATACTGATATTGGCTTCAGATTGAACATGGCATTTTAATCAGCACTCCCATGAATATTTAAACTTTGTCTCTATTGGACATTCTGAGCAACAAGCCTTTACTGTTCATTTTGAGACTTGATGCCAGTTTCATTTCAGATTCAGCAGCGCCTGTTTCATCTAAACACAAGTCAGGCCTGAAGTGACTTGAACAAGTGACAGGGCATCCTCAAGTTGATCAAACTACACTGCCGCAGGGGAAGCACATCAAAAGCTGTATGGAGGTTATTTGAACATGCTTTTTGCACCATTGCAAGAGGCAAATTCTATGCCACCCCTATGTATGTGACATAGAACATCACATCATCAACTACACACATCCACACATTTATTTTAAATAGTTAAAGAGAATGATAGATAGCCCTTGAGGCAAAAGGAACCATATTATCAACAGATAGATAGATAGATAGATAGATAGATAGATAGATAGATAGATAGATAGATAGATAGATAGATAGATAGATAGATAGATAGATAGATAGATAGATAGATAGACAGATAGATAGATAGATAGATTTAAATTAAATTTTAAATAGACCTTTATTAACAATTAGAACAATTGCAGTCATATTAACAGACAACATTCAACAACATTTCAAAAAACGTTTTTTTTTCTACTTATACTTTAGTACCAGACATTAATTTTCTGTGGATCATAAAACATCACTTACAGCCCAGAGCTCTCTAAATATACCTAATTGATTGGTTTAAAATAAGCAAATTCAATCTTCAATCTCCTTTGAAGGAGGACCTTAAACATTAATAGGGCACTAGTGGTTTTCACATCTTTATCTCTGTTTCTTCTTGTTTTTAAAATTTTCATCTTGGCTTGCCCTAACAAAAAATTGCAAAGTAAACATTCCCTTTTACATATTCTTGACACAGACATTCCAAAAATATAAATGAGTTTGCTAAATATAATTTCCAATACCAAGAACAATAAAGCAAGGAAATGCAGCAGTAGTTGTAATCAGGTACAATACAGAAATAAGTGATAAATTGTTTCTTTCTAAAGACAAAATGGGCACTGATCCATTGTGCTAGCTATGGCTATTGCTACAGATAGATAGATAGATAGATAGATAGATAGATAGATAGATAGATAGATAGATAGATAGATAGATAGATAGATAGATAGATAGATAGATAGATAGTAATTTAAATAAACATTCAAACTGAATAAAAACCATACTCTAGGCATAGACTGTGCGGTAGAAAATGGCTCCCATTTACTCAAACCAAGCAATCATGTCATCTGACCCACTATCACTTTAAACTAGCAGGACACTAGCACTCCCATGGCTTGATTTTTTTCCAACTGTAATTCCCACAGTAAAACTCATGTCACAAATGTGAACCAGAGGAAATTTACAGGGCAGGTACAATAGCTGTCTATTGTAATATGTGTTTAAGGGGAAACATTTGAGAAAAACATTTTTGGACATACTGTGTTTTAGATGGCATGCTGGCACAGTGCTTAGCACCTCTAAAGCCATTACCTCAAATCCTAGCCTTAGTGACCATAGTTTTGGAGGCTACATGTTCCCCTCATGTTTATGTGGACCTTTCCAGGACTTCCAGTTTTCCTCCCACATCACTAAAATATATTTTAGGTTAACTACCAAATGTGAGTGTGTCCATAATAAACTGAAACTCCTTTCAAGGCTGCTTCCTGGCCTTTGCCCATTACTGCTGTCACCCATGACCTCAAACTGGATGTGACACAATGAATGGATAAATAATAAGTTCATAACATCTTTACTCCAGTATTTACTAGACAAATGTGTAAAGTGATTTGGATTTTGCTCCTATTCACCCACATCAGCAATATTTGAAAGTTAAGTTAGTTAGTGTCCTGTGTTGGCTCTTGTCTAGGACCCACTACTACTGGATTAGGTTTCAGTCCTCCATTGCCCAGTGGAATAATCTCCCTCCACATCCCAAAGACATTTGGTATAGATTATTCATTAATTGTAAATTGACTTGGTGTGGGCATTGTGGTAGCTGGCCTGGACACAGACAGGCAGACATGTTCATGTCACCCACAACACGTTTATTTACAGTAATATATACAAAGTGCACCACAAAACCCCAAAAGTCCTGGCCACGACAATGCCTTTCTTCCACTTCAGGCAGCCTCCTTGCCTCCTCCAGCAAGCTCAGTCCTCTCCGCTCCCGACTCTCGCCCTGAATGAACGGCCCCTTTTACTATCACCTGGATGTGTTCCAGGTGGGTTCCGGCAATCACCCGCTGACACGCCCCTATGTGGCGGAAGTGCCGGCTGCATCCCCGGAAGCACTCTGGGTGGCCCTGCTCTTCTTCCCCCCAGCACTTCCTGGTGTGGCAGAAGTGCAGAGGTCCAGGGCTCCCAAGGCACGGGAACGCCCCCTGGCGGTGACCACGGGCCCCTACAGGGTGGAGCTTCAAAGCTCTGTGCCTGTGGCCCCCGGGTCGTTGCCCCTGGCATCCCTGACAGCATATTCATAAATACACTCAGTGATGGACTAATATTCTATTCAATTGTGGTTTGTCTTTCACATAGTATTATTTGGATAAACTCTGATTCCCTATGACACTGAAATGAAAAAGGGGATACAGCAACTGTTCAAATTTCAACAAAAAATGTAGTCTGCCTTTATTAGTACATCATTCTCTCCATTTCCACTCTTAGAAGCCATAATGGGGCTGAAGAAGTATTTAACTTTAGTGTGTCAACTATCCACTTACTCTTAGACATAGAAGTGTGGACAAACATAGGGGCTGGACACACCTCAAAGGTAATGTGATCAGTGCAGGGCTGGTGAGCCACAAAGACCCTGTGACACACAGAGAAATCCTGGCAGCATGCCACACCCTTACCTTGGCAGCACCCAGTGTCCAGCCATGATAATTGAGGAAAAGAGCTGAGTCAGTCGCCTTCATGGAAATTAAGTTAGCATTGATTGGCACGGCTTTTTATTATGGCCTCAGAGTGCTATTAAGAGAACAGCCGAGCCTTGCAGTCCAGCACATCCACTTCATCAGCAGGCTTCTTTGTCTGCCGCTGCACCTCTGCATCTGGTATTCAGTGGCAACAGGATCTTGAATATGGTTCCCAAAATTGTAACATTCTTGACAGCATGTAGTCCAAAAGATTGCAAGCCTCTGAAGGGCAACAACAATTTCACAATTGTATATGTTGAAGTAAGCTATTTGTAAATATGGTTATTTCTTTGAACATCTGTTCATCAGGATATAAAAGTAACTTAACTTTCTTATTACCTCATGTGCTATTGCTTTATTTGTTTATATATTTTACAGCTCAGAGACATTTGCTGGGATCTGTGTAGATTTTCTCCAGGTATTTGGGTTTCCTTGCATGTCCCCAGAACATGACGATTAAGTTACCACATGTGAACTGATCTGTGGTGGGTATTTGAATGAGTGTTTTAGCCAATAGACTGGTCTGTGTTGGTTCCTGCCTCTTGGGTGTCGTACTGGGAGAGGTTCAGGTTCTCTGCAATGCTATAATGGAATAATTAGGCTCAGAAAATGGGTGGATGTATATAACAGGAATAATACAGTTTTATATAGGTTAGACTTTGCATTTATACTAAAAAGCATGTACAAAAAAGATAAACATAAAGATAATTAACTTTTTGCATTTCTCTTAATGGACCGTTATATACTAATGTGAAAAATGTGAAGAATTGTACTATACATCAACCACACTAGGAAGAAGCATGTTAAAAACAATTTTCTAGTTCTCTGCATGAAAAAGTAGTTTTAAACATTTGACTAAAATATACTCTTAACCAAAGTGCATCTGTCCTACGATGTTCAAGTTGAAGAATACATTTTAAATTACCACTTCTTGTAAATGATTTTTCTGCCATTAGGAATCACTTGTATCTAGATATGTTTACACATAATTTATAATTCTTTTTGTTATTATATTTAATAATTTCTTCTCTGACATCATCACAGTGCCATTTTGTTTGTGAAGAAAGACACCCGTTGCTGATAGCGTTTGCACACTGGTGCTATATTTGATATAAATATTAATTAAGATGGCAGGGCATCAAAACAGATGTCCAAGCTTTGAATTGTAAAATTTAAAAAAATTGCTTGTACATATATACAGTATATATGACATACTATATATGAAAAAAATAAAAAGGTAGCTAGGAAGTTTGCTCTCTTTTGCTCAAATTTTGTCCAGCATTTTGAACTGTGGTATCACTTATTTCCTGGTTTTGTCTCTCTAGACAATTCCTTTGCTTTTGCCTCCTAAGTTACACTTCACTTTTCAATCCACTCTCAAAAAGTTTTCCTTCTGGACAAAGAATTCTACCCTGCTCATAACACCTCATACTTTTAAACTCTTCTCCTATGTCTCCTATTTAATCTCCAGTTGTTTAAATTGAAAAGAGTCAACTCCTTTAGTCTTTTCGTTTAGCTCATTTTCAGCAGTTTAGGAATGAGGCTGGTAGTACTTCTCTGGATTATTTAATCTTTCTTGTAAAATGAGATCAAGATTATAGACAGTTTTTCAGATGCAGAGTCCCATGTGCACTGTACATATTTTAAATCACACCCTTTGGCTTGTACCTCTTACAGGAAGGATGCTATATAGCCCAGCATCCCGTTTGTATTTTAACCACATGTGCACAGTGGTCATATTTGTGGCTGAAGTGGTACCAAGACACACAGAAGATGCAGAAGAAAATAAAATGATAAGTTAGTAACTGGTAATAGATATGACAGCCACACCAACAGACTAGTCATGCTATAAAACTCCTATGGTATTATTTATTTGTCTCTCTATTATAAAACACAAAAATCTTGGAAGGAGACGAGACGTGATTGTCTCAGAGAGACACTTTCACGTCCCACATGATGAGTCTTCATGCCAAGTGGTGTAACCACATCTGGGGCTGGAAGTCCCGCGAGACAAGAGCTTATTCAAAGAGATTTGAAAAAGTCCAACCCACATAACCACATACACAGTTCAATCATTTCTCAGTTGTGTGAATGCTATTGTCAGACACATTTCTTGTAGAGAGAAAGAAAAAATATTCACTCACGGGCAGTTACACGTTGTGTTGTCACAATGTAATTCCAAACACGGAATCAAATTTCAATGCGATATTGATGAAAAGGTAAAAGCAAAAAGAGATCGAATATATGGACATGATGATATGACAGAAGCTGCAGTGGGTTGGCACCCTGCCCGGGATTGGTTCCTGCCTTGTGCCCTGTGTTGGCTGGGATTGGCTCCAGCAGACCCCCGTGACCCTGTGTTCGGATTCAGCGGGTTAGAAAATGGATGGATGGATGGATATGACAGAAGTGCGCTGTGCGAGATGCAGATCATGTGGCACGGCAGGAGCAGCAAGCCAGCAGCTGATTGAGGAAAGAGGAGGTAAAGAAGAAACTGTATGTGTTTCCCATTGTATGACCGTTTAAAAGGGGGTGTTGGAGGGGTAACCGCATCTCCTTGGGATGCGTTCAGCCCCCCTCTTTACAACGTGAGCGGCAGAGATATGAAGTGGCTGGCGTGTAGCACAGGCCGGGGTGGGGGGGGCCTTGGCGAGCAAAGCCCCCTAGTAGTATCTAAAATATAGACCCCTCAGGATAGATCCAGGCAGTCAAAATGTGTTGGACTTTCTAACTTTGACTTCAGTATTTCTAAGGGTCTCAAAGATTCCAGAAGTTTATTCATTCACGAATTGACTAAAGCGCCTTCTACCAGGTCAGACAGAGCTCCTTTCCAAGTATCTTGGAAAGTGTCTATGACTCCTCTGAAAAGCGTCCATGCTTGCAACTGAGCTGAGCTCCAGAATACACTTCAATTACATTCAGCATGACAGTGCTTTCAAGCTTAGGCCATTTACCTGAAAAAGCTCTCCCCATACAGCGAGGTAGAGACAATCCCAGCAGCATCATGTGCCAGTCATTCACTGAGTATACTTACAATCAAGCTCATTTATACTACTCCAAGGTGGAAACCAAAAATACACATCTCTGTAGTCTAAGAGGAAATTATAGTAGACGGAGAAAAGTAGGAGATTTCAAAAATTCACAGAGCAGGAGCTGGGAATTAACTAACCAACCACTCACAACGTTAATTGTGCCAAAAGTTTTTACTTTCCTTGCCACTAGTGCATTATTTTAGGTATTTGTAAACAGATGAGTCTTGGGTTATGAAAATTCCACAGACATGGACAAGGACATAAATCCCCAAAATTTATTTTTCATCTAAATTTATTTTGATCTAGCAACTTACATTCTTTTACTTAGTAAAGAAGCAAGCTAGTTTTGACATGCATACATATGTACTGTAGCAGCCATTACTAACAATAAGGAATAGCACGGCACATATTTTTAATAATTTTGCACACACATTTTGCCAAATGTAACTGGCAACAGGCAAAGCTGTATAGTAAGCTCTGTTGCAAGTAAGCAGCTTAATCGGTGGCTGTCTGTTTACCTGGAGCAGTAGACTCCCCAGTGCAGTTAATTCCCAGGATCTAAGTGTATATCCCAACTGTGCCGTCTCAGGGAGAGAGAGATGACACTCAGCAATACTTCAGCAACGACAGCACATGCAGCTGTGCAATAAGGTCTCACACGGCTTACGTTTTAGCCAAGGAGAGGTACAACCTGCTGTTGTAATTCCCAGTGTAGAACGAGACTTGCATCCCAACTGAGCCATCTTCACTAGTATAGCTGCAGGGAAAGGTAAGTGGCACTGAGGAATCAATAGTTAGTTAGGTGTGGGTTTTTGTGCTGTCATTATGAATTTTTCAACTCCATTAGGTGCTGCGCCATTATCCAAAACTTGAGGATATTTAAGCATAAAGTGAACATACTATACATACCTGTGGTTCATTTTAATTTAAACTGTGTTATTGGGCTTTGCCTTGGGAATTTCTAAGACAATGGGTCTTATGTTATAGTATCAAGAGTTAATCGGATGTACCAGAAGTAACTGAGTACTTTTCTTTATGCAGTATTTTTTTGACTCCAGAGGATGATATTATTAGTTTACTGGACTATCCTTACACTTTAACATGCTACATACAATTGCATATTGTGATAGACGGCTGGCAGCTATACCCAGTCAGGACACCCCGAGAATGACAGAATGGGGGAAGGCAACAACTTTTGGACAATGCCTCCCCCAAGATACTAGATGGCAGCTTCTCTGGAATATAGTAGTGCCCCGGATTCCCGTAGGGACTTGGAGTTCGGTTTCTTATCCCTGTTGGGTGCCATGGGTACCACCAGGGGTTGCTGTCGAAGGACCTGGGGAGTCATACTTTCCCTATAGTCTGGAAGTACTAATGGATCATGCAGACAGGAGCTCCGAAGTACTTCTGGGCTGACTAAAGAACTTGAGTTCTCCATCTGACCCAGAAGTGCTGGCAAGTCATGTGGGAGGAAGAACAGACGCAGAAGGTCAGACACTATTTAAAGGATGGCTGAAGACCAAGCATGCAAGCCGGAGTTGGGAGGAGGTGGACAATGCTTACTGGGAGGTATGGAGGAGAAGACAAAAGAGAGTATTTCTGTTTATTGTGTTCATTGCCTGTGATATTGTGACTGTGGTGCTTTGTGCACGATTAGTGATAAGAAAATAATTAAAACGCTTCTTATTGTTTTTACTTTGTGTTCTGAGTGTCAGTCTGTTGGGGTTAAAGGGGAAACAGCGACCATTATCATCATACAATAGGATTAAAATATTCCTGCTTTAGATCAATTCTTGCTTTTCCTTGTAACTTGGCTTTTGTTGATGACATTCATGAAACAAATTTTTACAGGAAACTGTATTCTTTTGAATTCAAACAATAGGAATAATGGGAATTTTCGGCATACATATAATTTCACCTTGTAGCAGATTCTGTAAAAATGGTAGATTTAGTCTGCTTTGAGCTATAATCTTTTACTGTTACAAAGTTTTGAAAGTTTTAGATCAAAATCAACTTTCTTTTTACTTACTTGTATTACATATAGAACTGACATTTATCAGCTGAACATTTAAATAGCACATTTAATGAACTCAACGTTTTAATCACTATACAGGAAAAAACTGGTGAAAAGAAATAATATTGTACAATATATGTACAATGTCCATCTCTTCTATATTCTGTTTGTGGGGGACCCCTTTAGTGAGCTGTGCAAAGTGACCAAGGTATGCCATCGCTCCTAGCTTGTGTAGTACCCTGGGCAAGAAGTGGGCTGGTATACTGTACTGGCAGTTCTCTGTTTCTGTCTGAGCATTGTGACACATCATAGGCCGACTTCCAAATGTTCCAACCTGGTGTATATAATAGTGCTCGACAATCTAAACCAGCCTGAATATGTATATATTTTATACCTTGTGAGGAATAAGAAGAAGCCGACGGAACAGGGAGATCTGCAGGCACCCAAAAGTCCACTTGCAAACCACCTTTTTTTTTGTCCATTTCACATCTCATTTTCTATGCAGCTCACCACCTTGTCTTTTTTTCCTGTGCCAGGCAGCTGCCCTTCGTCACTTGCTGACAGCTCCACTTCTCTACACAATTACAGCCTAAGCTTGTACAGTGGCACTGTTATGCTTTTGCCACACATTTGCTTGAAATGCATGCCCCATTTCTTCACGCATTTACAGCTTAGGCAAAAAAAAAAAGTGCTACCTAAGAATACTCCACTCGCTACTGCTTTATAACCAACAAATTTCGAGAAACATAAAGCACAATTCGACTAATTTCCTTTATGCTGTAACGTCACCAAATTTCAATCAAATCCGTCAAGGCATGTTTGAGATTTTGTGGTATTTCGTTTATCTATATTATGGGTTTTACCCCTAAATATTTATATATCGAAATGTCTTTTCTTAACAGATACCTACTGGCCTAGATGTACCATCCTGTCAAATTTCAGCTTGTTAACTAAACAGAAAATAGTGCTTTGGTTGATGAGTGAGTCAATCAGTGGACTTTGAATTATATATATATATATATACTAGCAAAATACCCGCGCTTCGCAGCGGCAAAGTACTGCCTTAAAATTTTTATTAAGAAAAAAATTAAACCTTTTTAAACTGAGGGAAAATATGCCAATAATTATTTGTTATGGATCTCTTTGTATACCACATTGTGAGTTCGGCCCTCTGGTTGTAATATGACCAAGCTGTGCGCTGAGCTTACTCTTGAGCATGCAACGTACAGTTGGCCATGTGAACCGTAATCTTGTTTCAAATCTCACAGGTTGGATTGCTGCTGTCATAATCGGCTTGAGTTTCATGGTTTGTTTCAATTACGACAGTATTTGTAGGACTTGTGTTGAAGAGACATTCGGCATCAGTCAAGCGTTGTAAGTATACAACTGGTTTCATTGATAACTTCACATCCAGCTTTTGAGAGTTTAAACATTCATAAACATCAAAGTGTCCACTACTGAAATCGTCACCTGTCAATCTAAGATGTTTAAGAGGCATAGGCGGTTGTCGAAAGGTGTAAAATACTTGGTCATTTCGGTACACTTGAAGCGACAACCGAACAATTCAGCGGCAGCCATCAACTCGCATGCAGATCCATAGGTGAAGGGCTTAAGCATTTCACTCTTATAGTGCTCCTGTGTAGTATAATTAGCTCCTGTGCCGTCATCAATCCACACCTTGAACCTGTCACAGTCATTCAACACATAAGACACAATGTTCCTCCGGATATCAAGAGTGAGCCTGATATGGCCGTGCAATATGTCACAAAGAGAATGGAAAAGGTAGGTGCCATCTCCGGGCATGGAAACCACTCGGTAAGTGACAGTTCTTTGATCGATGGTGATCACCTCGATAGACATGTTAATGGGGGTACGGTTGGAATGATAAAGGAAATGGGTACCTGAACAATGTAAAGTAAGTCTAAAATACCTACACAATAACTATAATCCTAATAAACAAACAATAAAACAGCGGAATAGCCATGGATTAAATAAAAAGGCTGTAGTTATCAGCAGGGAGACGTGAATCCCGTGGCAAAGCAAGGAAGGGAATGCAGAGACTGGAGCGACGGACGGCCTTATATAGGCAGGCAGCCAACAATGTGGGAGGCGTTGGGATGGGGGACCCAACGCCGCCTCACACGGTGACCGAGCTGCAGGCTATGGACGTATATATGTACGTAAGTAGGATTCAGTTAGCGTTGGGAACCCGCGTACCAAATTTCTTGAAGCTGGGCCCATAAGTAACAAAGACCGTTGAAAGGTTCAATAGTGCGACAGTGGCATCATACCACCGAAATAAGTACGTACATCGGTTTTGGTTAGAGCAGGGAAGCCACCTATCAAATTTTGTGAAGATGGGGCTATAAATAAGAAAGTTCAATATGGCAAACGTTGTCAACCGTTATGACCGTTACGCGTAGAATTTCGAAATGAAACCTGCTTAACTTTTGTAAGTAAGCTGTAAGGAATGAGCCTGCCAAATTTCAGCCTTCTACCTACACGGGAAGTTGGAGAAATAGTGACGTTGGAAAGTTCAATATGGTGGCTGACAGTGGCGTCATACCACCGAAATAAGTACGTACTTTGGTTTCGGTTAGCGCAGGAAAGCCGCCTACCAAATTTCGTGAAGATGGGGCCATAAATAAGAAAGTTCAACATGGCGGACATTGTTGACCGTTACGCGTACAATTTCGAAATGAAACCTGCTTAACTTTTGTAAGTAAGCTGTAAGGAATGGGCCTGCCAAATTTCAGCCTTCTACCTACACGGGAAGTTGGAGAATTAGTGACGTTTGGAAAATTCAATATGGCGGCCGACAGTAGCGTCATACCACCGAAATAAGTACGTAAATCGGTTTTGGTTAGCGCAGGGAAGCCACCTACCAAATTTAGTGAAGATGGGGCCATGAATAAGAAAGTTCAATATGGCGGACGTTGTTGACCGTTATGACCGTTATGACCGTTACATGTAGAATTTCGAAATGAAACCTGCTTAACTTTTGTAAGTAAGCTGTAAGGAATTTCAGCTTTCTACTACATGGGAAGTTGGAGAATTAGTGATGAGTCAGTGAGTGAGTGAGAGAGTCAGTGAGTCAGTCAGTCAGTCATTGAGGGCTTTGCCTTTTATTAGTATAGATATATATATATATATATAAATATTATATATATATATATAAATATTAGGGCAGTCAAATTAGCTAAAAAATAAGGCTTGAATATTCTAATTAAAAAAAGAAAATATTCAAATATATTCACACTTAGGTAAACAATTCTGGGTGTTACATGTATGGTAGTACTTGCTTTTTTAATGCTTATTATTATGGTAATAGGTGTATCAGTGTCCACAGTAAGAACATACACCAACAGCAAAAATTCAGTGGATGCTATTGTTGAGAGTGCGCCATTCAGAATGCAAAGCCAGTCGGCAGCCAGTAGACTCACCCTGAAAAGTGGCACTGTCACAGGATCAGGTCAAGGTCTGCAAAATCTTTATACTTTTTCACCTTTACAGAAACACAATATTTTTCCGAAGATGGCCTGGTTATTTTTTAACACCTTTTTGTTTTAGACATTATCTGCCAAACCAGCAGCTACGTAAGACAAAGATTTTGTGTGGGACACGGCGTGTTGGGCAATTAAAGTGGGGAATCTAAAGTGTCGCAATAAAAGGAAAATCATAAATGGATGGTTATTTTCCATTTGCTTTAATGAGAAGTTGTTAACATTAAACAACAGGGATCTCAGAGTTAAGATAGGGATAGAATCAGATGCAAAATGGTACTTTTATTGCACTGCAATTTAGAGAAACTGCTCCAAGTACACTTGTAGATCAAAGTGTAGAAAAGTGGGACATAAAAAAACACATTGTAAAGGAATCTGGCTGCAAGTTTTATTAATGAAGAGAACAAGCTAACCATTTAAAATGGCTGACCAAGAAAGTGTAGTGTAAAAACAGATCAGCAAAACACTGCAGCTTTGCATAGCACATCTGGAGTATCATAATGCCAAAGTTAGTGCGAGTAAAATTAATATTCTTTTACAATCGAATGTCAGCTTTTGTCTTTGCATAAGACATATTTAAAATAAATATATATAGATTTTTTGTGATTTAGGATGGCGGCACGGTGGTGCAGTGGTAGCGCTGCTGCCTTGCAGTTAGGAGACCTGAGTTTGCTTCCCGGGTCCTCCCTGTGTGGAGTTTGCATGTTCTCCCCGCGTCTGCGTGGGTTTCCTCCCACAGTCCAAAGACATGCAGGTTAGGTGCATTTGCGATTCTAAATTGTCCCTAGTATGCTCTTGGTGTGAGTATGTGTGCCCTGCCTGGGGTTTGTTTCCTGCCTTGCACCCTGTGTTGGCTGGGATTGGCTCCAGCAGACCCCCGTGACCCTGTGTTAGGATATAGCAGGTTGGATGATTTAAGGTCCAGTAATATTGTTTTATTGTCATTTTATTAACCCTTTGTTTTTTTCCTGTGAAATTAGTAATAAAGCATTATTAATTTTTGTCAATACAGTATTTCCATTAAAGAACATTTTCAGTGCTAGTTTGGAATTACATATAAAATCAGGGTGCAAAAACTGGCAGGAATGAAACTCATTTGATTGTCTTTAATTTGACATTAGGATATTCCACATTTCTTACCTTCCATTTTCTTCCCTACTATTATTTTTATTATTTTAATCTGTTCTTATCTCTTTATGCTTTATGTAATGTTCCTAATTTTTTCAGTTGACTACTATGTAGCACACTATACAAGAACATTAATTTCATTGACTTTATTTAAAAATCATTTACACCTGCTAATGTTACTCCTTTATTAAAACAGCCTGTGCTGGAATGGCATATCCCTATTGCTTTTGCCATGTTAAATGTACTCTCTTCCAATCTTAATTCTGTCAAAACGAAAGGAAAGAGAAGTTGGACAGTTTTCAAGAAACAAAATGTGATAGACTGTCATTTGTAATAACAATTTTCTTATATTTAACAGCAATCTCCAGATTATTTGATTATTGCAGGTCTACATTAAACACTCCACAGTTCCAGTGCTTGTCAGCATTCTTACCGGTAAGTGACATTTCCTTGAAGTGTAAACATTCATCGGACAAATAAGTACTGTATATATTCAAATTTATTCAGATTTAGGTTAAAATTCTAGGTGGTACACTTGTATATTACATGCTATTTTATATTTATACTAATATTATTAATATTTTTTCCTTTTCAGACTCTATGCATTTGTAAGCATGAACGGCTTATGACTCTTGCAGTGTTGCATAAAAGACACATGTGAATAATCAAACAAATGTGACACATAATAACACCAAAATGGGATTCAAAGGGAAAATGGAGTTACAAATACCTCACAACTGCCTTGAATACATGTAAGAAAAGCCAGACAGAATCCTTCAAACAAGTCAAATGAAGCTATTAGTATTTTTTGTCTAGCTATGCTTCTTTTGCTCCTTAAGGTCAGAAGACACAGCATGACTTCTCATCTTTCTTTTATATAAATTGAAGCACCGTGAGTCTATACATGTTTGAGAAATGAAATGATTGAAGTGTTGTGCTTTCAAAAATCTTTAAGCATTTCCTCTATGTTTAGTAAATGTTTTTATTCAAAGTAACTTACAAATCCTCTGTAAAAATGAGTTTTGAGTGTTTGTCAGGCAAATACTACATTCAAAAACAGAGATAAAAACTTTAAAACAAAGTATAAGGCGTGTAAGTTGTAGACTGGGCATGCAGCACCTGACCTCAAACCTTACAATATGAGATGGTATTTGAATGCTGTAAGGCACAAACAGTTTATTCACAAAACCCATACCAGACTAAACTAAACTGAGCATCTCCATTTTACGTTACAATTACACAGAAAATGTAAAATGGGTGACCTGAATATTTTTTTAATTACATCCTCACTGTTTTAGGCAATGGCCAGCAGACCACTTATATGCAGACTGCACGTGAAACTCTGTGATGGCTGAGATAGCTTAATGAGCATTATTGATGCTTAAAATCTATTCTATATACAGTATATAAAATCCTAAGCCTAAAAGTGCAACAGTTTTGTGCAACAATTTTATGTGGCATTTCTATGTCACTTTTTTGTTATGCTTTAAATAGGGCTTATTTTAAAACCTACATGTATAATATTTGGTATCGTTCTTTTCAGAATTTATCGAACTTTAATGTGATGTTGTTAGATTTTCAGATTCTTATTCCAGTTTTAAATACTAAACTAAAATATCAAGAACTCACATTCCCGCGAGACAAGTCTTTGTGACATGAGATTTAACCACACCTGGGACCGGAAATAAAAGACAAAGAGTAGGACAGTTGCTGTACAGGCTTTTAAATGTTTGAAGTGCCGCCCAAGATGCTGATCATGTGGCACGGCAGCAGCAAGCCAGCAGATGATCGAGCAAAGAGGAGGTAAAAAAAACTGTATTTGTTTCCCATTGTATCACCATTTAAGAGGGGGTTTTGGAGGAGCGACCCCATCTCCTTGGGGTGCGTTCAGCCCCCCTCTTCACAACGCGAGTGGCAGAGACATGAAGTGGCTGGCGTGTAGCGCAGGCCGGGGTGTGGGGGACCTTGGTGAGCAAAGCAAAAGGAAACCACATTTTGCTTGCTGCAGTGGGTGCTTAGCAGTAGGTCAGAAATCTCAGGTTCAAAAGTGAACAGGAATGGGGTGAGGAGCCAAACAGGTTCAGCGTGCTGGACAAATGTTTAAATATCTGTTCTTAGTACAACTGTAGATTCTAAGGGAAGGGAATAAAATCTGTCCTAAAATGTGTTGTGAAGAGGACTGTTTAAGAAATAGAAGGCTGTCTGCTTTACTGATGAAGATATGAGATAACCACTCAAAGATTATAAAAAGGCTGACCATGGAAGTAATATGCAAAAACCTATACTGCAGAGCATGTCTGGAGTAACTTGACACTGAAATTAGTATGAGTAAATCAACTGTTTTGTTACATTTGAATGACAGTTTTTGCCTTCAAGTAGGACTTTGTGAAACAAATTCGAATAACTATTCAGATAGAGACATTCAATCTGACAGCACTGCTTTTTGTCTTGTTGCTTTTTATGAAAGACGTTGCTGTGCAATATTGACTGAGACACAAAAACCTGCATGGTGAAACAAGCAGAAGTCGGAAACATTTGCCTAGAAAGGTTGCAGGAAAACTGCAAGACAGAAAAATGGTAGGTTATTAAAAATACATTATACTGTATATAACTATTACACCATATTAAATTATTTAACAAAAGTGTCTCTTCTCAGTCACTGTATAACAACCAATCAGGACATACTGTATGTATTGTAGATCACATAGCTTTTAGTAGGCACATTTTAGAGTTGTAGAGCATCTTGCTCCTTTTGAAAACCCACTTTGTGAGAAGTACTAATCAGACATGACATTTATAAAAGACAAATCAGTACTTCATGTTTTAGTTTTATCCAAGGCACACAGCAAGCAGTTGTATGCAGTTAGAGAGACGGCCAACAGCTCAGCCCAGAGGTGGAAGGATGGGGGAAGGCAGCTATTTTTGGACACTGCCCCCCTAAAACACTAGATGGCAGCTCCCCTGGAATGCAGCGGTGCCCCAGATTCCGGCAGGGCATCCTGGGTCTTGAAGTTCAGTTTCTCAGCCCTGTTGGGTGCCGTGGGTGCCGCCAGGGGGTGCTGAGAAAGGACCTGGGGAGTCATGCTTCCCTTGTAGCCCAGAAGTACTAATGGATTACGACAATAGAAGTCCCAAAGTACTTCCGGTCTGATTAAAACCTGAATTCTCCATCAGACCACCCGACTCTGGCTCCCTTGCTGGGTCTTCAGCCATCATTTATAAAGTCCTTGACCCAGAAGTGCTTCAGGGAACCAGAGTCGGGTGGAGGAGGATAAAGTTTGCTGGGAGGTGTGGAGGAGAGAATTGAGAGCATTGTGGTGACTAGTGAATTACTTGCCTGTGCTATTGTAGATGTAGTGCTTTAAGGACACTATTATTGAAAAGAAAATAATTAAAATCTTCTTAGTGCTTTTACTTTGTGTCCTGAGTATCTCTCTGTTGGGGCAACAGCGACCACTAGCGTCTTACAGCAGTTTACTGCTAATAGCCTTTTTGTATGTGTTGGTGAAAAGTAGATTGATCAACTAAGTTATCTTTATTAGAAACTAGCTATGTTGCCTTATTTTGCACACCATACATTTCATAAGACAATGGGCATCAATTATACTGCAGTCAGCTAATCAGGTGTAACAGAAATATACTGCTCAAAAGAATTAAAGGAACACTTTTTAATCAGAGTATAGCATAAAGTCAATGAAACTTATGGGATATTAATCTGGTCAGTTAAGTAGCAGAGGGGGTTGTTAATCAGTTTCAGCTGCTGTGGTGTTAATGAAATTAACAACAGATGCACTAGAGGGGCAACAATGAGATGACCCCCAAAACAGGAATGGTTTAACAGGTGGAGGCCACTGACATTTTTCCCTCCTCATCTTTTCTGACTGTTTCTTCACTAGTTTTGCATTTGGCTACAGTCAGTGTCACTACTGGTAGCATGAGGCGATACCTGGACCCTACAGAGGTTGCACAGGTAGTCCAACTTCTCCAGGATGGCACATCAATACGTGTCATTGCCAGAAGGTTTGCTGTGTCTCCCTGCACAGTCTCAAGGGCATGGAGGAGATTCTAGGAGACAAGCAGTTACTCTAGGAGAGCTGGAGAGGGCCATAGAAGGTCCATAACCCATCAGCAGGACCAGTATCTGCTCCTTTGGGCAAGGAGGAACAGGATGAGCACTGCCAGAGCCCTACAAAATGACCTCCAGCAGGCCACTGGTGTGAATGTCTCTGACCAAACAACCAGAAAGACTTCATGAGGGTGACCCAAGGGCCCCATGTCCTCTAATGGGCCCTGAGCTCACTGCCCAGCAGCATGCAGCTCGATTGGCATTCGCCATAGAATACCAGAATTGGCAGATGCACCACTGGTGCCCTGTGCTTTTACAGATGAGAGCAGGTTCACCCTGAGCACGTGACAGAAGTGAAAGGGTCTGGAGAAGCCATGGAGAACATTATGCTGCCTGTAACATCATTCAGCATGAGCAGTTTGGTGGTGGGTTAATGATTGTCTGGGGAGGAATATCCATGGAGGGTCACACAGACCGCTACAGGCTTGAAAAAGGCACCTTGGCTGCCATTAGGTATCAGGATGAAATCCTTGGACCCATTGTCAGACCCTATGCTGGTACAGTGGCTCCTGGTGCACGACAATTCCTGGCCTCATGTGGTGAGAGTATGCAGGCAGTTCCTGGAGGATGAAGGAATTGATACCATTGACTGGCCACCACACTTTCCTGACCTAAATCCAATAGAACACCTCTGGGACATTATGTTTTGCTCCATCCAATGCCACCAGGTTGCACCTCAGACTGTCCAGGAGCTCAGAGATGCCCTGGTCCAGATCTGGGAGGAGATCCCCCACAACACCATCTGTCATCTCATTAGAAGCATGCACCGATGTTGTCAGGCATGTATACAAGAACACAGGGGCCATACAAAGTGCTGCGTACAATTTTGAGTTGCTGCAATTACATTTTGGCAAAATGGACTAGCCTGCCACATAATTTTTTCACTCTGATTTTCGGGGCGTCTTTGAATTCAGGGCTCTGTAGGTTGATCATTTTCATTTCCATCAAACGATGTGGCATCCTTTCGTTCCTACCACATTACCCAGTCTATATCAGTATAGATATCCAGGAGGATTTCTTTTTCCCATTGAGATCTGATGTGTTTTCAAAGTGTTCCTTTAATTTTTTTGAGCAGTTTATTATGTAAATAAGTACTTTTTTCTATGCAATATGTGTACTTTTCTTTTTTTTTTTTTTACCAAAGGCTAATATTATTGGCAGGCAATATGGTATAGTGCTTACTATGGTTTTGGATTCAAACCTTGAGGTTGTGTGCTTAAATCCTACTAAAGAAACTGTGTATTTCTTCAGTCAGTCAGTCAGTCAGTCAGTCATTTTCCAACCTGCTCTATCCTAACACAGGGTCACAGGAGTCCGCTGGAGCCAATCCCAGCCAGCACAGTGCATAAGGCAGGAACAAATCCCTGGGCAGGGCACCAGCTCACTGCAGTATCCCTTCACTTCCTATACTCAAAACTGGAAAAGCAAAAGAAATGTAACCAATTGTATGTCAAATGTTTTAAGTCAGGTTGGACAAAAGTGTCAGTCAAATAATAAGTAATATTAATATTAGGCCACTGGCGCTTCTTACTCTTCAACAAGCTATACATACTGTAATTGCCAATGAGTAAAACATTCCTGCTGTAGATCAATTCTTGCTTTTTATATTGACTTGGCTTTTGTTGATGGTCATTAAAAAGCACAGTTTTACAATAAACTTTTTTATTTCAAACAGGTAAGTAGTAGGAAGAATGGTAATTTTCTGTATACAGTTAGGTCCATAAATATTTGGCTCAAAAGTAATTGGACAAATTAAATAACTGGAAATAAAATGTTCATTTCTAATACTTGGTTGAAAACCCTTTGCTAGCAATGACAGCCTGAAGTCTTGAACTCATGGACATCACCAGATGCTGGGTTTCCTCCTTGCTGAGGCGTTGCTGAGTTCACCAGTGCTTGCTTTCTTTCTCAGGATGTACCAAACTGTAGATTTTGCCACTCGTAATATTGTAGCAATTTCTTGGATGGGTTTTTTCTGTTTTCGCAGCTTAAGGATGGCTTCTTTCATCTGCATGGAGAGCTCCTTTGCCCGTATGTTGTCTGTTCACAGCAAAATCTTCCACATGCAAGCACCACACCTCAAATCAACTCCAGGCCTTTTATCTGCTTAATTAATAATGACATAATGACGGACTTGCCCACACCTGCCCATGAAATAGCCTTTGAGTCAATTGTCCAATTACTTTTGAGACCCTGAAATGAAGGGATTGTGTTAAAAAATGCTTTAGTTGCCTCACATTTTTATGCAATCTTTTTGTTCAACCCACTGAATTAAAGCTGAAAGTCTGCACTTCAACTGCATCTGAGTTGTTTCATTTAAAATTCATTGTGGTAATGTACAGAACCAAAATTAGAAAAAAGTTGTCTCTGTCCAAATATTTATGGACCTAACTGTGTATTATTGCCATTATTAGATATTTATGATAATAATTTTTTACGTCATTTACACAAGTTATTTCCTTTTGTGTTTTTCATCAGTTGTATGTGGTCCTACTTTAAAGACTGCAGATATAAATGTATATAGCAGAGTATTGGGGAATCCCCATTCAGAGTAAGCAGAAACGCATGTAAATGTAATTCATTTCAGAGGTCTGGGGTAGGGGGCCCCTTTCAAATCCATAGATGTGCATGTAAATTACAAAGGAATAGATTTTGGGGGACCCGTTGAGTTTAAACTGACACCATCGGTTCGAGCTTGTCTTCGATCCAAGGACACCACTTCCACCTCTACTTCTATCTCCCTCCCTTTTTGCTTTTAGAGAAGCAACACCTATGCTCACAGCTACAGCACCTGGCACTATCACTGGAAGTTTATAGTGTGTTTGCTAACCATTTAGCTTTGCATCTTCCTTGAGCTTCACCAACTGTACACGCCAAATGTGATCACATCTACTTTTTCTTGTCTAGGACACTGTCCCTTTATTGCTATGCACTTACCTATTATTTATTTTTAATTATTTATCTATCATAGTATATAGCAGTATATTCCTTTACTTGTCTTGCATTTGTCCTGAATTTATGTATATTTTGCTCAGTGGTCCTGGGGAATGTTATTTCATGCCACTCTGGGCTGCAATACTGTGCATGATTGGTATGACAATAAATCCACTTGAATTGACTTGACTGCAGTCGTCCATCAACCTGTTCTGTGGCTGCTGGGTCTTCACTTACATAAAACCCTCTCTCAGTGCAGGGTAGAGCATGTACATTTGAATAATGTTAATAAATGTTGCTACATAAAAAATATCAACAAATAAAACATGGGTTGGCTAATTTTATTTTTTTTATTCACTCACCAAATTTCAATCAAAGTAGTCAAAGCATTTTTGAGATTCTGTGGTGGTTATTTTTTTATTGTGGGATAGGGTTTACCCCTAAATATTCATCCATTATCCATCCATCCATCCATTTTCCAACCTGCTATATCCTAACTACAGGGTCACGGGGGTCTGCTGGAGCCACTCTCAGCCAACACAGGGCCCAAGGCAGGAACAAACCCCGGGCAGGGCGCCAGTCAACCGCAGGGCACACACACACACACACACACACACACACCATGCACACACCAGGGACAATTTAGGATCGCCAATGCACCTAAACTGCATGTCTTTGGACTGTGTGAGAAAACGAGCACCTGGAGGAAACCCAAGCAGACACGGGGAGAACATGCAAACTCCACGCAGCGGAGGACCTGGGAAGCAAACCCAGGTCTCCTTACTGTGAGGCAGCAGCGCTACCACTGCACCACTGAGCCGCCCTCCCCTAAATATTGATATATCAAAATCTTTCTTAGTGGATACCAACTGCCCTAGATATACAATCTATATATATAGATATTTTTTTCATTTAATTTTCTATCCTGCTTAGTCCTGAACAAACCGTGGAGAGGGCACTAGTCCATCACAGGATGAACGCACAAACAATCACACCTCAGTCATACACTAATACCAATTAAGTATTGCAAAGTCACCTAACCAGCATGCCTTTAGGCTGTGGGAGGAAACCAGAGTACCCGGAAGAAACCCATGTAGACTACGGGAGAACATTCAAACTTCACATAGGGAGATTCCAGGATGTGATCAATTGTCTCCTTATAGAAGCCAGAAGCGCTATCACTGTGCTTCCCCATATATATATCTATACTAATAAAAGGCAAAGCCCTCACTGACTGACTGACTGACTCACTGACTCATCACTAATTCTCCAACTTCCCGTGTGGGTAGAAGGCTGAAATTTGGCAGGCTCATTCCTTACAGCTTACTTACAAAAGTTGGGCAGGTTTAATTTCGAAATTCTACGTGTAATGGTCATAACTGGAAGCTATTTTTCTCCATATAATGTAATGGAGTTGAGCTGGATGGCCGTGGGGCGGAGTTTCATGTGACATCATCACGCCTCCTACGTAAGTACGTAGAGAACAAGGAAGACCTCCAAACAGCACTGAACAAAAAACGGCATTTCACAATTGAGAAGGCAGAAAAAGATTATGAAGCAAGTGATGCATACAAGCGTATTCATAAATACAAGCATATTCAAAAGTACATCTACTGCGGAAACAAAGCACGGCGTGAACCGTAAGTTTATATTAAGTTTATAGACACACTCCCGCTGCCGTTTGTCATGCCTACGGCAAATGACGGTATTCGCCAGATTACTGAGAAGACACGAGGTATAAACGAGACTTTGGATCACTTTGTAACGGAGTTAAAATTGCTGTAGCAAGAAACTGAACAAAACGTTAATGTTTTACTTTTAATAACTTATAGACTACATTTTATTTTTTTCCCTTGCACTCAGTGAGCGAGGCCAATGCATATTCATAAGTGCAGCTACTGCGGAAACAAAGCACGGCGTGAACCGTAAGTTTACATTAAGTTTATAGACACACTCCCGCTGCCGTTTGTCATGCCTACGACGAATGACGGTATTCGCGACATACAAGTTTACTGAGAAGACACGAGGTATAAACGAGACTTTGAATCACTTTGTAACGGAGTTAAAATTGCTGTAGCAAGAAACTTTTAAGTACTGGGTCTTAGCTAACATTAAATAAACACATCCTCCAAATATGAACCTGATTGCAAGAAATAATGATGATCAAATCCTTGATGACAGCAACACTCACAAAACAATTACTGTATATTGACAATCATGTTACGTTATTTTTAAAATATTTCCTTTTCTTAGCAAAAGCACAGCTGAGAAGCTTCGATGCATGTAATTCATAACGCGTTAAAAAAAATAACGCATTTAATCACACTTTCAATTCCAAGCAAAGGGGAACTTTTGTCAATGCATAATTTCCAGGTACATCGACAGTACCGCCGTTCCCTATACACAGAGTACGCAGTCTGAGTAGGACACCAACTCCCAGGGGGGCACCATCCCAGCTGTTTAAAAAATCGTTTTTATATATTATAATAATAAATTAATGTTAATAATATACATATACAAATAAACAAAAATATAAACGTATATATTGCATTTTACGGTGAACGCAGTGTAGGCTAAGCACACGTGATGACGCGTGCGCCCTCACCTCTGTTACGGCTGCCTATTTGGCCAAAAATTATAATAATTGAACAATATGCCTGCTCCTGGAAAGAGACATCAACAGTCCGGCGCCAAGAAACGAAAGAAAAAAAAAGCCCAAGATGAAGCTCATGCATGTACCCAAATCTCTGGATTGCTCTGTGCATGGCAGTGACACTCCCTGTAACTATTGCCTCTGCTGAGCGAAGTTTTTCTAAAATGAAGCTCATCAAAACGTACTTGCGCTCATCTATGGCACAAGAGCGCATGAGTGGTCTGGCAATTGTCAGCATCAACTCTGAATTAGCAAAGGCTTTATCATATGAAGAGCTCATTTACGACTTTGCTTCAAGAAAAAGCAGAAGTGTGCCTTTGTACATTTTGAACTTTGGAAAGCTCCAGCAGATGACAGTGTTGATTTTATTTCAGTTTATTATTGTTTATTTTATTTATTATAAATGTTTTATTTAAAGTGTAATTTTAGTTTGTATTTTTTGCTGTAGAGCTACAATTGTAATTTATAAATGATAGAATTTATTTATGTATTTACTTTTATTTGAATAAAGTTCTATTTTGGCCCCTATAGTAGGTGTTTTTTTTTATTATTTTATTTTTACTTCCGTAATATTTGGAGGAGGGGGCACAAAAGTAAATTTCTGCTTAGGGCACCCATTTGGCCAGCAGCGGCCCTGTGTGTATACATATATGTATATATGTATGTATATACAGTGGTGTGAAAAACTATTTGCCCCCTTCCTGATTTCTTATTCTTTTGCATGTTTGTCACACAAAATGTTTCTGATCATCAAACACATTTAACCATTAGTCAAATATAACACAAGTAAACACAAAATGCAGTTTTTAAATGATGGTTTTTATTATTTAGGGAGAAAAAAAAAATCAAAACCTACATAGTCCTGTGTGAAAAAGTAATTGCCCCCTGAACCTAATAACTGGTTGGGCCACCCTTAGCAGCAATAACTGCAATCAAGCGTTTGCGATAACTTGCAATGAGTCTTTTACAACGCTCTGGAGGAATTTTGGCCCACTCGTCTTTGCAGAATTGTTGTAATTCAGCTTTATTTGAGGGTTTTCTAGCATGAACCGCCTTTTTCAGGTCATGCCATAGCATCTCAATTGGATTCAGGTGAGGACTTTGACTAGGCCACTCCAAAGTCTTCATTTTGTTTTTCTTCAGCCATTCAGAGGTGGATTTGCTGGTGTGTTTTGGGTCATTGTCCTGTTGCAGCACCCAAGATCGCTTCAGCTTGAGTTGACGAACAGATGGCCGGACATTCTCCTTCAGGATTTTTTGGTAGACAGTAAAATTCATGGTTCCATCTATCACAGCAAGCCTTCCAGGTCCTGAAGCAGCAAAACAACCCCAGACCATCACACTACCACCACCATATTTTACTGTTGGTATGATGTTCTTTTTCTGAAATGCTGTGTTCCTTTTACGTCAGATGTAATGGGACATTTGCCTTCCAAAAAGTTCAACTTTTGTCCCTTCAGTCCACAAGGTATTTTCCCAAAAGTCTTGGCAATCATTGAGATGTTTCTTAGCAAAATTGAGACGAGCCCTAATGCTCTTTTTGCTTAACAGTGGTTTGCGTCTTGAAAATCCGGCCTGGAGGTATTGGCCGGGGTACATGGCCGGCCATATCTTATATATATATATATATATATATATATATATATATATATAGATATGTGTATGTGTAGATATGTGTATATGTAGATATGTTTATATGTGTGTGTGTGTATATATATATATTATTATATATATATAATATATATATTATATATATAAATATATATATGACAGCAACACTCATAACAGTGACAAAACAATTACATTGACAATCATGTTACGTTATTTTTAAAATGTTTCCTTTTCTTTTTCATAACTTTTTTAACACACTACTTCTCCGCTGCGAAGCTTGGGTATTTTGCTATATAGTAATAACAGCGGCAACCACTCATGTGCTCTGTTTTTCCTCCCGAATAGTGCTGCCAGCAGCATACTTTTGCACTCTTAACTGCGAGCTGTCTCTCTGTTAAACAGTAAACCTATGGCAAAGAAACACTGCTACCCTTCAAAAACACCATCTTAAACTCTTACCTGTTAATGAGAAACAAAAACACGCTTACTCGTTCCCTTTGCTGGATCAGCTGCAGGCTTACCGCACAACATGCTTCTCGCACGAGGTTTGGAACATTTACAAGACCGAGCACCAGGAAACCTAATGGCTCACTCTCCTGTCCTCTCTCCCTTAGATTGCATCTGCTCCAGTTGCTGCTTCCGAGCCACTGAACCCCTTTTATCCCATTAGGGGTAAACCCCTGGGGGTCAGTTGATGTAGCATGCACAACTTCCAACTCCTTCTGATGATTTTGGCTGAAGACATCTATTAGTTTACTCTTTATCATAAGGGTGCAATTTCCTGCACAGAATATAGCCCAAAAATGGCCAACAAATAAGAGTTTTTCAGGTCAAGAGGGCCAAAATTAGAGGGGAACCACAAAAAGCATCATATCTTGCATAACTAGACATCAATATGCATCAAATGATATATCACACATAAGGGTTTTCTCATACCTGTGAGTCAGGAAGCGGCAGCCGAAAAAACAAATGTGATTTCAAAATTTATGAGTAGCATAATGTTCTTTCTGTTATTATTATTACACTTCCTGCTGCTAAACTATAACAGATGAAGTTAACTTGTAACGAACTTTTGTCAAAATAAAAAAAAAACTATTAATTAATTCAAGCCTTGGCTGATTTCCATCTTTCTTTGCTGTCTTAACTTAATTATGTTTCAATAAAACTATTGAGTTTAACTTCTGCATATAGGTAAATAAATCTTTACCACATTCACAACCATGTTCATAAAGCAGGGATAAAGTTGATAAATGCCTTTAGTTAGAACTGTCCATCCATACATTTTATAACGTATTAATTAGAGGGGTCTTTCAATCTTAATTTTTTTATATATGCTGCAATTGTAACAGAGCTGTCTGGTAGAGCTATTAAGGCATTAACAGTTGCAATACCCTGTAATTTATTTTTAGATGGAATGGGTAAAACTGCCAAAATACCTTGTTCACACAATAATTTAATCTTTTTTCCACAACGCAAAGAAAAAAATATCCAATAATAATACTATAATTGCAAAAAACAAGAAACAGAGGATCTGAATAAACCAGTAAGGATTAAACAATAAAGAAAAACAGAAATACCTTAATAAAACTAAACAAAAGAAGAAAGAACAACATTAGTATCCAAAACAGTGAGAAAATAAAACTCAGATAGACCAAAAATACCAGAATGCAAAAATCCAGTGTCTTTAAATAGCCCTTTAGGTAACTGTTATCCTAATGATCACAGCACCTGACAGCTGTAAATTAATTACAATGCCAACCCCTTTAATCCAGGAACACAACAAAGGGAAATGAATCTGCTGGAAAGAAAAAGAAATCAAAACATAAAGGGAACAAAGACAAGGGAGAGGGAGAAAACGAAAAACAAAAAAGTAGGGTGAGGCACTGCAGCAATCCTAACAGAGTAGCTTTGAGATCTGATGGTGTTGCACATTTACAAAATCTGTACTAGTGCTATGGAAAATAAAAAATACAGGCATAGTACTGCAAACAGTGGTTCATATATGAATGGTTTACAAAAATCCAAACAAATAAAACACACAGCTTTCTATTTTTTCTCACTATTATATATTCATTAATTTTTATTTTTTTCAGGAACAGTGCAGCGTGAAACAGAACTATCGTGTGTACTCATGTATAAGTCGGGTCTTGAAACCTGAAAAATCGATCATAAAATCGAACCCCGACTTATACATGACACTTAAAATTTTTTTTTTTTACATCTTCTTGCTTCCTCCAATCTCACACCAGTTTGCACATTTTGTTGCAGCAACGCTGTTACCAATTTCTTTAAAGACTTTTAAATTAAAACCAGATTCATATTTTCTTCTGATCGAATGCTCTATCGTAGATAAGGGATGCTCTTATGAAGGTATATGAGGTGTATGAGGATGTGAAATACAAAAAAACAATAAACAGTGCAAACATCGCTTCGGAATAGTTTGGGTATTACTGTGTGGTCACATAGGCACAATACATATAAAAAAAAGGCAGTGTGCTCCGTGGTTACTCTCTCAGGTTGGCGTTAGCATATTATAATCTCTTGGGTCAATAGCGTGAGTTTGCTGCATTCGACTTATACGACCGAAATTATGAAATACTGGAAATTACACGGTAAAATCAAGCCCCAACTTATACACGGCAGAACTTAAAAACGAGTATATACGGTAAATGTAGGTTCATAATAAAATATAAACACATCATGAGCAACTTGGCATCATACGTTTGCATTCTCTAAGTAATATGTGTTATGGCTTATCCAGGATCTCATCCCTGGCTCAAGTATATTTTCTTCTATTTTACAGCTCTTACAAAATCATTTGATTTTGATTGTGATTATTAGGTTTATGGTCTCCTAGTATGTTATGTTTTAAATAATTTGTGCATTAGTTGTTTGGAATATATGTTTTAATATTTACATTTTAATACATTTAGTAATTGTCCAAGTTTGCTTTATGCAGAGGCTCTGGGGGCAGGGGCACTATTAGGTAGACATTTGAGAATTGCCCTTTGTTGACCGGTTCTCCAGGCTGGCATTACTAGTTGTACTGTGGTCTTGTTTTTTATTTTGTGAGTATTTTAATTCATTGGTTTTTTATCTTGTTTCTGGCTCAGAGATTTTGATATATGGATTTCAGACTGGGTTTTGTTGCCTTTTTAGGCATTCCCTTTGTCTTTTTTTAGATTTTCTAAGTTGAAAACATGTCTTTTTTTTGTTAATAAAGACTTCAATATTAAGCAAACTGCATCATTAGAATGCTTAATTACTTTAAGAATACTAAGGGTTGTGTTAAACTGGGGCTTCCCCTTTTTTGAGCCAAAGCCCATTTACAAATAAAGGCCACAATCAACGCTTCATTTTGACCTGTTTTGAGTTTGCAGTTTGCAAGCAGGAAAGCATGAGGCTCCATTTAAACGATTCCATATTTTTGTACATTTTTTGTGTTTTGTGAGCCAGAGAAATCACAACAATCCATAATGATACTTATACTGTATTTCCAATAGTGAGCAAATGAGAAACCACAAAGGCAAAATTAACAGGGATTGATCAGGAAATAAAAGAGAAAAGCATGATCAAAAAGACAAAGGGGTCTAAGACAGGAAATGAAAAATAAACCATGATAGACCAAAATACTAAACCAAAAGTCGTAATTGGAATAACTTGAAAGATCATGACTCCCTAAAAAGAAAAACACTAACTAAGCATATGGCAGTTTTGTTTTTAATTCAAGCACACAAAATGGTGGGATCCATAAAATACAATCAATTCCCAGTATCTATTGGGGTTATGTCCTTGAAAAACCTCAGATATAGAAACTCAAGCATTGATTTCATGGGAAAAATAGAGATGCCGTGTTAGGGGGAGACAGGGTCAGGTGGACATGCCCACCCTCCACTCTTGCTCTATTGGGTTAGTAATAATCCTTCCACTCCTTCACCTACAAAAACCTTGTTACTTTTACTTTCTCTATTGCCTACTTCGATTGTCTTCTAGATGCTCTGCCAGAGGCCACAACAATGCTGAAATAAGAACCTAACTAACCCATCCAATCAGTACTAGAGCTGGGCGGAGTGGAAGCTTATGACCCACACTCACTGAGAATTCCATCAGAAATGGGGTTCAATGGCTTACCCACGCCTCTTGGCACCCAGTGAACACATTTAGATGCATTCAGTGTGGCGGACATTCAAACCAGGGCATCCAAGGGCTTTACAGGCCAGTTATGCTGAAACTCACATGTCACTCATTTATGATTGGCTTCACTGAATTTTTTTTTCTGCTGAGCACAGCCACAAATACAAACCTATTGATGCACGCCCTTGCCCCATCCTGAGGTACGCAGTAAGGACCTTATCCATGGATAGGCGCAATTAGAACAAAGGTTTCGTTATACTATTACAGTAGGGGATAATCAATTCCATAGGAACAGAATCCATGGATAGTGGGGATTTACTGTAAGCTAGGGCTGGGCGATATATCAAAAATTTATCGTTACCGAAATTTATGACTCTCATCGACGTCATTTTGCCCATGTCGGTAAATTCGTATTTTAAAAAAAGAAAAGGCATGTGCAGGTTGGCGATGTTCATGTCCCTTTAAGACGCTGTGCTACGTTACAGACTTGACGGGGTGGAGTCACATGACTCTACTACCTGTAACAAGACGAGACACGGGTGAACAAATGGAGGACGATTTAAATGTTGAAGCAGCAGCGACGAAGGTAGAGCTGGTGGAGGAGGAAGAGGAGACGCTTGTTAACAAAAAAAATGCATCATCAATCGTTTGGCAACATTTTGGATTCAACAAGGATGATATTGATCAAAAAATTGTTAAATGTAAACTCTGCAAAAAGACTGTTGCGTCAAGTCAAGGTAACACAACCAACCTCTTCCACCACCTGCAGCACAACCATGTGATTCAATTCGAAGACATAAAAAAAGCTCAAAGCGAGAAGAACATAGGAGGACCAGCAAAAACGTGTTCCTCCACCAGGCAGCGGTCAATAACCGAAGCATTTGCTAGTACTCAACTATATGAGCGAACTTCAAAAAGATGGCAAGAAATCACAAATGCTATAGGCTACCACATAGCAAAAGACATGGCTCCTATTGCTACAGTGGAACGCAACGGGTTCAGACACTTCATGAAAATAATTGACAAGAGATACGAACTCCCATCACGAAAATATTTTTCAAAACTATCATTCCCAGCATGTACAGCACAGAGAGGAAAAAGGTTGCTGCTGAATTGAGATACGTTAAGCACGTTGCAGCCACATCCGATCTCTGGTCCAGCCGCACAATGGAGCCGTATATTAGTCTCACAGTTCATTACATCGACAACAAATGGGAGCTGCGTACCAGAGTGCTCGAGACGGCCTATTTTCCATCTGATCACACGGGGGAGATGGTTGGACAGGGGTTGAGAGCGATGCTGTCTGCATGGGACATCAGTGAAGAGGACCTTGTTGCTATAACAACTGACAACGGCCCAAATATTGTGAAAGCTGTCAAGCTCAATAAATGGACACGGGTGCAATGTTTTGGGCACAGGCTGCACCTGGCAGTCGGTAAGTGTGTACATCTTAATATATTTGGGTGGTGACATCTGGTGTGTTTTAAAGTGACTTTAATTCTGTGTGTCATATTCAAAATTGAAAGTATTAATGTTTGAATAATGTTTATATAGGCATAAAAATACTTAAGACTGCTGAGCAGCAGTGTATCCAGAAAGTTTTTACAGAAGACTTATTGTGAGCCAGTGTTGATCATGTTGTGCTGTGAAATGTAGCAAAATACATGATTTTTAAAATGTTTTATTACTGTGCCAACCCTTTTTAATTTTGTAAATATGGTCTGAGAGGTCTTATTTAATTCTTACTTTATTTTGCTTGCTTTATTTGAGAATTAGACCATGAATTGGGGTGATGTTGGGTGTGAAGATTTGGATAGATATGCTACCTCAAGGCCTTAGCAGAGATAGGCCTTTGTCCATGATGGCATTACATTTGCACAATCATTGTTTACTTTGTGAATAGCCAATGTGAAACATATTTATTATTAAACTATTTTGTTTACAAGGGATACACATTTTTTAGAGAGCATGGTTACATATTGTATCCTACACTTTTTATTTTGTTCAGTTAATAAATCTTAACCACTAAAAGTACTTACTACTATTGTCTTCATTTATTTTCAGTGACATTTTACAGTCCTTTAAAGTGGTAATAATATAATTGCAATGAATAGGTCTAGGGGGAATAATATTATCAAAATAACTGGAGGAACTATGCTGCCTGCCACAGCCCCATCAAATGGAAAAAAAAAAAGTTTGTTTTTTTGGCACTTGGGGTGGTTATCGTCCATTTATCGTTATCGAGGTTAACTGCTCAATTTATCGTGATATTGATTTTAGGCCATATCGCCCATGTTTACTGTAAGCCTACTAATAAAAATGATAGAAAATCATAAAATATATACAAATTAAAATGCAGTATGTATAAACACCTCAGAAGCATAACATAGCTTAGCATGGCATAAGCTGTTTTATTAATGCCAGGGTTTAAAAACTTGCAAACACATGACAGAAGTTCACTATAAAGTTCACATGTTGTTTTAAATGACTAAACATTTTCCTGTTTCCAACAGCCATTAGATTTAACCGATTATGTGTGACATGAATGGATAATTTGTAATACTGGCAAATGTGCAGTCAGAAAAGTCTTCTTGAAACTTCTCCAGTCTTCCATTAGATTTAACCGATTATGTGTGACATGAATGGATAATTTGTAATACTGGCAAATGTGCAGTCAGAAAAGTCTTCTTGAAACTTCTCCAGTCTTAACATTGAAGAGTAATTACTGTAGGATTTTAAAATGATAATGAAAAATGTTTTCCTGATTTGTATATTTTGGTATGTACTTTATTTAATTTCTTTTTATTTTACTGGAAAATTATTGATTCTGTAAAGTTATAATTGTTGTAATTCTAGTACAGAAATTTGTTTTAAAGTGTCTTTTATTTGTTTTTATTTTTGTATAGCATACAAATGTGTGCATGCACGAAACTAATGTTTACAGAATTTAAATGTACAGTGGAACCTCGGTTCATGACCATAATTCATTCCAAAACTCTGGTCGTAACCCGATTTGGTCGTGACCCGAAGTAATTTCCCCCATAGGATTGTATGTAAATGCAATTAATCCGTTCCAGACCGTACAAACTATATGTAAATATATATTTTTTTAAAGATTTTTAAACACAAATATAGTTAACTATACCATAGAATGCACAGCATAATAGTAAACTAAATGTAAAAACATTTAATAACACTGAGAAAACTTTGAACAACTGAGAAAACTAACATTGCAAGAGTTCGCGCTATAGCCTTATGAACCACTTGCTGTAAACACTTTTTTTTAATGAGTTTAAAGCACAGGGAAAAAACAAACATTTGAAAAATTCGTAATTTAGTAAACCACCAAGAAAGTAACATTGCAACAAATCATGCTACGAACCGCTCGCTAAAAACACTTTTTTTAATGAGTTTTAATTAAGCACAGGGAAAAAATTAACATTTGAAAAATCCGTAATTTAATAAACCACCAAGAAAAGTAACATTGCAAGAAATCACGCTACGAACCGAAAAATGAACATTTGAAAAATCCGTAATACAAAAACTAACCGTAAACCACCAAGAAAACTAACCTTGCATGAGTCGAGTTCTGGCATGAAGGAAGTGAGGAGGAACTGGGTGGAGAGGAGGCTACAGTTTTGAGGGAGAGTCTGGCTCCGCGAAGGAGAAATGTTCTCCTTCAGGTGTTTTCTCTGTTGTGATTTCTTGGATTTCTGGTGTGTTTAGCTGTTTAGCTGGTGGATCAGACTTCATGGTCTAATGTGACTTGCCATTTCCTACGCATTAGAAATGCGAGATGACATTGTCGTTCATCATGTTTATCACTCTGTTCATAACCACTTTGTCCGGGTCATTCTTCTCGAAAAAATCCTGCGACTCGTTCCATTTTTCCATGATGGCTTTTACCGCATCATTTTTATTAACCGCCCTTTCCTCTTCTTCCCCGGAGGACTGCTCCTCGGTGAGCAAACTAAGCTGCTCCTGCTGGAGTTCAGCGAGTTCCTCTATCGTCAGCTCCTTCTTGTGATCCAGGACCAGCTCCTTGATGTCCTCATTGTCCACTTCAAGACCCATGCTCTTGCCCATGGACACAATCTCATCCGCAACATTAGGATCACTTAGAAGGCATGGTTAACTGCAAAAGCACACGAAATACTGTAGAGCACAAAGGGTTCACCGTGAAAGCACGTACGTCTGACTGAGAACAATGCACAGGGAGAGGCTGAATACGTGCTTAAAGACAGTAATCGGTGCGTACGAACCGGAAGGGAAACAAAATACAGCACAAAGAGTTCACAGCACAGGCATGCACACACGTGCAAGCACACACATCTGACTGAGAACAATGCATCACGTGCAGAAATCATCGGTGCGCACAAACCGAAAGGGAAACTGTCTTGTTCCTATACCGAGTGTGTGGTCCTGAATAGATGCAAAAGTTTGGCGAACTTTTTGGTTGTAAACCGATTTGTACGTGTGCGGAGACGTTCGTGAACCGAGGTTCCACTGTACTGTGTAACAGATATGGCATTCTGTCTGACACCTTATGTGACCCAAACTCAAATTTGTGTCTGGACAGTGTTTGTGTGGGGTCTGCCTGTTTTCTCTGTGTTAACTAATCATGGTGGATGGGATAGAGGAGTTTAACACAACGGAGTACTGCAATATTTTATTTGGGGGTAATGCATCATTAATGCAATTTTTCATTTGTTGCACCCCCTAAGAGACAATAGAAGCAATGCATTTAGTTCATCCCATAGATGCTACAACTAACATTACCACTGCTACCAGGATATATTTATTTATTTTCTAACCCATTTCGCATGTGTCCTGCAAGCACTCTGATTGCCAAAGCTGCTTTTCTGCATGAAGTGTAAATTTGTCCTGAACTGCAACGAAGTTCCATAAGAAAAAGGAAAAGAAAAAATGGGTTAAAGGCCTTTAAATAAAAAAAACTTACTGAACATCACAGGATGTTTCATCCTCATGATTAATTAATATGGAACTTTCATTAGTATTCAAAAAACAAGCAGCATTTTTGCTTGTGCATGAAATTTTAATAAATAATGTACTGTGAAAAGAGCACATTAATACAGTTTTGTGATGTAAGTATATCCCTGAATTTAAAACACAAAGTTATATATATTCAAGCAACATATTTTTAACATAGACCATCTTATTCTGTGTTAATGTTTGATAGGCCTAAATAACATACTAGCAGCAGGAATATTTTTAAGCTGTGTGGCTCAGTCAACTCTGGTGCTTCACTCACTGTAGCCACCAGATGGCAATGTCCTTAAGGCGCATTGTAGTGATAAAGAAAAAATGAAAATAAAATTTTGGGTTCCAACATAGTCTACGGTTTCTTCCTGACAAAGTGGAATGTTTGCAAAATTTTGTATAGATTGGACCAAGGGTGACACACACACACATACATGCACACTGAGCTTTATATATTAGGTGGACTTATTTCACAAGAAATCACCCAGGGCTGTGCTTTTATTGATGTTAACATAATTGAGTATCCCCAATTTCACAGAAGAGATGCTTGAAATCTATTTCTAAAATTAAAAAAACAGCTTAAGTGGAATGAATTGTCTCAACAGTGCTTTTTATTACTAGGTGGAATAGGGCTCAGAGTGATATGACAACAGCATTAATTTCAATTAAATAAAAAAAAGAAAATTAAATTGCAGTATATTGCAGAACAGTATTGCAACACTTATGCTGTGAACATAAAAAAATCACAATATTAAAGTATTATGACCCAAGAATCATGAACATTAGAACATTTTTGACGTAAAAGGCTATTCATCCCTTCAAGGCTCCTCACTACTATCCACTTAATAACTCCAAAATAACATCAAGTTGAGTGTTGAAGGTCCCTACTCTTTTTGGTAATTTATTTCATGTGTCTATGGTTTTCTACATGAAGAAAACGTTTCTGCTTATGCAAAATTTTCCGTTAACCAGTTTTTATTTGTGTCCCTGTCTTATTGGTAAAAACCGTATTTTAAATATAACAGTATCCACAATATTCATTTCTTTTATAAATCTAAATGCTTCGATCACATCGCCTTTAATTTCTGTTTGCTTCAACTTCTTCAGTCTTTCCTCATAACTCATAGCTTGCAGTCCTGGAATCTCCTAGTTGCTCTTCTCTGTACTATTTTAGCACGTCTGTGTCTTTTTGTTGTTGCCTGGAGACCAAAATTGTACACAGTCCTCTAGGAGACGCCATACCAGAGTGTTATACATTATATATTGAGTTATCTTAACAATTCGTACTTACAGATGGGTTGTACACCAAGCCGAAATTTGTAAATCTTTTGTGTATTGTTTCTACCACAGTGGAACACAACCCAGAAGCTCAATTCTTACATGCCCTTCAACTGTGGAGATGAAAGTCTAAATAGGCTGCAACTTGCTATAGTTACATTTGAATGTTCTCATGCAATTAAGAAGTGTATAGCCTAAATGCCCTAAAACCGGTAGTGTGTTTGTTCCAGAAAATCTATATATATAAGCCAAATACCACTGAATCACTCATCACAAAATCTCCCTAACCATGAGGACTTGGGACTTGAAACTTGGAATATACTGTAGGTTACCCTTGGCCCATAGGTAGTTGCTAAGAAACGGTTTTAAAAAGCTCATGGTCTAAGCATGAAATTCTTTATAGTTTTTTAGACCCGTTTGTATGTCTGTTCACTTTTCACAAGATAACTACTTAACGGAGTTTATTCCGTTGATTTTGTGAGTTTCTTATCGCACTAAATATTATAGTTCACTTGATTATAGTACGCCGATTTACTAGCTCGAATCCGAGAGAGACTCATCAGGCTACAGGGAGGGGGCCAGGGCCTTCCTCACTTACGTGTCTGTCTCGGGGCGTAACCTTAACTCCACTTAGTTAGCAAACGAAAGAAATACTAAACGGATTTAGAACTCTTTTTTTCTATAATTTGCTTGAACATTCCGGTTGATTTTGCGACTTCTCTCATAGTTCACTTGCAGGAGGGATATATTTGCGCTAATCTGAGACAGAGGCTGCGTTCAGAGGGGAAGGGCAAGACTGATGTCAGGAGTAGAGAGCTGGACAGGGGCCCCCCTCACTGTCTTGTTTCACTAATACGCGGGCGAAGCCACTGGGGATGGCTAGTTAATTTATATAAACATGTGAGTATTGCAGTAAATGCATGCTATAGTAATAGCCATGGACAGCAGAATCAGATGGTAGTAGAGCTCTACTTACTTTGTTAAAATTTGTAGTTTCTATGAGGGAAGGGGCAGGCGAATCTGTGCAGGGAGATGGCAAAGCTGTGCACACTGAAGGAGCTTAAAAGGAGGTGCAATAAACAGACAGGCAAGTTGAACTGTCTGACTCGGACTCAGCAAAATAAAGAAGGCGTCTAGTGCAGCCCAAAGGCTTTTGAGGACAGCAACTCCTCTTGAAGAGTGGTGTTGATCAGGGTCCTTTCAATGACTACTGGAGTTAATAATGTCTTTGTGTCAGTTGTTCGTCTGACGTACCTCAGATTGTTACGTTATATTTCATAAGCTGTATGATGTGATAAAACAACATTCCATGTTTTTTCTTGTCAAGACTTGAAACTATCGACTATTTTGAAGAAGTCGTTTCAAACTTGTGTGGTTATCACACTATTAAAACACCTTCTGTAGAATGCTCACCTATGCATTTTATGTTACACGACTGAGCAGCAACAAATAATGCAGAGACAAGAAAAATTAGTAAATAAAGTCCTGCAAAACCATTGACAGTTATTTTAGGCTGCCAACAGAAAATAAATTTGTAATGTGATTTAATGATTGCATGTAGATATTTTCAACAGTCTATCATAATAATAATAAGGTAGCCCCTACATTAACCATTAAGCAAAAAAAAAAAAAACATGCTTAGGGCAGCACATAAGTTTTACAAAAATAGGTAATATCTTTTTAAGTATAAATCTGTATATACTGTATATAAAATTCAAAGCTGGCTAAGTGACTCACTCGGTCAGTCAACTCACTCATCAATAAAAACTTTATTTCTTGTTTAGTTAAAAAAGTGGGCGGCATGGTGGTGTAGTGGTAGCACTGCTGCCTCACAGTTAGGAGACCCAGGTTCGCTTCCCAGGTCATCCCTGTGTGGAATTTGCATGTTCTCCCCATGTCTGCATGGGTTTCCTCCCACAGTCCAAAGACATGCAGGTTAGGTGGATTGGCAGCTCTAAATTGTCCCTAGTGGGTGTGTGTGTCCTGCAGTGGGTTGGTGCCCTGCCCAGGATTGGTCCCTGCCTTGCGCCCTGGGATTGGCTCCAGCAGACCTCTGTGACCCTGTGTTCAGATTCAACAGGTTGGAAAATGGATGTATAGTTAAAAAGCTGAAATTTGGCAGGATGGTACATTTAGGTCAGTACTTATCCACTAAGAAAGGACATGTATCAATATTTAAGGGTAAAAATCCCCCTACAATAGAAAAACTAAACACCCAAAAACTCTCAAAAATATCTTGATATATTTGAGTGAAATCTGGTGACGTAATAGGAAAAAGAAACCTAGCTACATGTTTTTTTTATTTTTCAATAGCTTTTTTATTTGTAGATATTTATTAATATTATGTTAACTTCTATTCGATGTCCAGTGCTGACAGATCTTTATACAAATGAAGGATGCAGCCTAAATGACTGATAGCAGCATTAGCCAATAGTACAGATAGATGACTAAAGAAAAGGCACTGTCCTGATCAGGAAAAAACAAATGTATTTGTGTATTCTTTATACCGTGGGGTATGAAATAAAAAGAGAAAGTTTGTCGAAACTTAATGAAGACACGAAGCAAAAACTCTAAACCTCCAGTGCCGGTGCCAGACACTGTAGCTGTGAGCACTGGTGTGGCTTCGGCAAAAACAAAAAAGAAGGGAGAGAGAAGTAGAGGCGGAAGTGGTGTCCACTGATCCAAAACAAGGGGGACAGATGGCATAAGATTAAACTTAACGGATCCCCGGCAAGCTATTCCATTATAATATACAGTCTCATCTACAGACTTGAAAAGGGGATCCCCTTCCGCTCCCTGTCCTCCAAAACTGGTTACAGTTACATGCTTGTCTGAATTCGTGAACAAGGGATGCCCCACCCCAGCCCCGTCTCTAACATTCTTTACATATTCATTTGCATTTGGCTTGTTTTTATATAATTTTTCACCATGTTCACAAAGATATTTTGAAATGCAATATTAAAGTCTAGTTTGGCTTGCTTATTGCTTTCAATGAAAAACCAGAGGAACTGGGAAAAATAGCTCTTTGAATACGAATTTCTATTGTTAATCTTGCTTCATTTTTTTACAGTTAAGTCTAAACCATGAAAATATTTACCAAGATTCTTTGCCTTAACAGGTAAGTGAAATACAGGTTAATTTATTTCTTGTTAGAACATTAGAACACTCTAGACGAGAACAGGCCATTCAGCCCAACAAAGCTCGCCAGTCCTATCCACTTGTTTCCTCCAAGAAAACATCAAGTCGAGTTTTGAAAGTCCCTAACGTCTTACTGTCTACCACACTACTTGGTAGCTTATTCCAAGTGTCTATCGTTCTTTGTGTAAAGAAAAACTTCCTAATGTTTGTGAGAAATTTACCCTTAACAAGTTTCCAACCGTGTCCCAGTGTTCTTGATGAACTCATTTTAAAATAACAGTCTCGATCCACTGTACTAATTCCCTTCATAATTTTAAACACTTCAATCATGTCACCTTTTAATCTTCTTTTGCTTAAACTGTAAAGGCTCAGCTCTTTTAATCTTTTCTTATAATTCAACCCCTGTAGCCCTGGAATCAGCCTAGTCACTCTTCTCTGGACCTTTTCTAGTGCTGTTATGTCCTTTTTGTAGCCTGGAGACCAAAACTGCACACAGTACTCAAGATGAGGCCTCACCAGTACATTATAAAGGTTGAGCAGAACCTCCTTGGACTTGTACTCCACACATTGTGCTATATATCCTAACATTCTGTTAGCCTTCTTAATGGCTTATGAACACTGTTGGCAAGTTGATAGCTTTGAGTCCACTATGACTCCTAAATCCTTCTCATAAGGTGTACTCTCGATTTTCCGACCGCCCATTGGGTATTCAAACCTAACATTTTTACTTCCTATGTGTAATACTTTACATTTACTAACATTACTAACATTAAATTTCATCTGCAACAAATCTGCCCAAGCCTGTATGCTGTCCAAGTCCTTCTGTAATGATATAACGGATTCCAAATTATCTGCTAATCCACCTATCTTGGTATCATCTGCAAACTTAACCAGCTTGTTACTTATATTCCTATCTAAATCATTTATATATATTAATGATGTTAAGTTCTTCTTATTTCACTATTTTTCCACAGTACAGATATTTTGCAATTACTTCAGTTGATTAAAATGAAATATCAAAGTAGATCTACCCACTGTTAACCTATGAAACTGAGCCAACAGAAATCCTAAACTGGATTTAATCTGAAAAGTATATGATCACAGATTATACTCTGATATATACTATAACTGTAATAATTTTGAATTATATCCAGAGATAAATTTTTGGCCATACTACCCACCCCCAATTCAGGTTTGTGTGACTGCGGACTCAAATGTGAGCATGCATGAGTGAGTGTGGATGACTGGTATCCTATTTAGAGTTGGTTTGTGCTACCTGTGGTTATCAGAATAAGAAACCCTTTATTGGAACATGTGGGTTTAGAAAATGAATGGATATTGATCTTGCTTGAACTGATTTTAGTATCTTTTTGTAATGATTTTAGTATCTTTTTCTTTGAATTTAGAGCATTATTTTTACTGCTGCTTACTTTTTATGATCACATAAAGACCATTGTATATTTAACCCAAAGACCAAGTGTCAGGACGTCTGTCCCATGGGGCTCTTCCAGAAATCACAACAAAAATCTATAATTCAAATTAAAATTGATTGTAAGTGCACATTTCCCTACCTTTTATTTCTTCTTGTGAATCCAAACAAGCCCGAAACTCTGAACTGCTAATCAGCGCAGCTCAAACAGGATGCACAAAGTAAGCACATTTTTTTATTAGTATTCATTCTTAATCATGCACAGGCCAAGCTCATTCTCAGGTAAAGATTACACATTTAATGAGGGTTAAATGATCAACGAACCTTCTAATCTCTCTCCATCTTCTGCAGTGGCTATTTTTTACACATATTCTTATGTTTGACTCCTTTCACCTCTCTTTTCCCCCATCCTTTCTAATAAACTATTTTATACACAAGAAGACTCTCAATTCTTTTTCCAAAGACTTGGATGACTGTAGTGTGAGTGTAACCTGGGACTTTTTTTTTTTGTAATTCACTGCTGCCAACTTTTCTAAAGATTCTGTGCTGCTTTTCCGTAACTCCAGGGGATCCTGTGACCTGACTATACCACACTTGCTTTGAAATCCTGATGCCAAGTGGTTCTATTGGGTGAAACATTAAAACAGTACTCATCTTTCTCTGTCAGCTTTACTTTGCCACTGCAGGACAGAGAGGCCATACTGCTCCATCGAGGCTGAGGTGTCAGAGCCTGGGGTGAAGTGTTCTGCAGATGGTTACAGGGGTGTCTCACCTTGGGTGCACTAACCAAATGCAGGGGCTTGATCTCTTTCAATGAAGGCAGGTCATTAGATCTTGCCGGCTTAGTGCCAACCCATCAACCTCTCTCACCAGAAAAAGCACATGCATAACAACCTGAAAGCTGTCCATTCAGCAGGCTGCCAGGTGAAATTTCTACTGACCATGTTTTAAAACAGACATGGCTCCACAAAACAAAGAAATATTTTAAAAACCTTGTAGAAATTCTTACAAATGCATCTTTAAAACATTATGAATGAGATACTGAGGTGTTGTAGCACTCAAACAGAAAATCTCATCTGCCAACAACAAGCACAACCATGGTATTTCATACAAAAGCACAGAAGTCTGAACAAATGGATCAGAAAACAAGATTTGAAACTATCTGTGTATCTGCCCCCCAAAATTTACAGAAATCATGTCACTGGCAGTTCACACTAATGTCCACTGTTGTCATTCATCATTGGTAGAACTGGGTAAAAGGATTGGTGTTTAGAAATGGAGAGTTTTCTGCAGTCAAGATAACCCACCAGAAACAAAAGTAAGCTTGAGGAAGGGAAAGGCACAAGACAAAAGTGAAAGAAGAAGTCCTGAAATGTCTGGAAATTAGCTGTCCATCTGAGGCATACGACCACCATTTGTTGTTTATATGGCAAACAGTGTAAAAACAATTACAAAGCACTGAAAAAACATTATTAATGAAAACATTTTTATATTTCCAAATAGACTAACCACCCAACTAAGCAATTATTTCACCAACTTTTTATTTATTAATATTCCATATGATGATGAACCTGCTTCATCTAACACTCAAATGCTTACTTATGCACTCAGTTATTCTCTTCTTTATTCTCTCTCATATTTGCTCATTGTTTCACTCACTCAATCGTGGACTAGCACTCAATTGCCCACTCACTTATTACACAAAACCATTTACTTTTTTGTAACTCATTTTCACTTTTTTGTCCATACCGTTATTACTCTCACTCACTTACTGACATTTTTGATCAGTCATAAGCTTACTCACTTATACACTGTTTCAATCTTTTACTCGCTTACTTGCTTGACTCAGGCTCTGATTAGCTCACTGATACTTTCACATGATCTCTCTTTCACTCACTCTATCAATCAATCCCTTACTATCACTCTCATTTGCTCGCACACTTATTCACTCACCCACTGACTAAACTCACTTATGTGCTTATGTTACCCTAATTAGATTTGTGTCTTGCAGATTATGAGGTAAGGACACTTCTTGTCTCTTGGTTTTGACCTTGGCCTGTTTTATTTGAATAGCCTTTGCTCTTTAGCGTCTTATCTCATGATTACATTTCAAATCCGTATCCTTTTAGACATGCCCTTTCCACCCCAGCACAATATTCACATACTTACTCACTCTTTCACTTGCTCACTTACTTGCTTTATGCACTCACTCACCTGGATATTCCTCTTAACAATGTCATGTCGGAGCTGCACACGTCCTGTGCTGGGGTCCACCCCGGACAAAGGCACCACCACTTCACCGATGACATCATCACGGGAAAAGCGGTCAAAGCTGAGCACCAGGAAGTGTAATACCAGCTCTTGCAGCCCACTGAAGGGCACACCATAGAAGGTGAATGTCTCATCAAACACAGGATCCAGGGTCTTGCGCAGCACACGTGTCTTCACGCGGTGCTTCTTTTCTGGTAGAATGGTCATCTTGATGTATGGGTCTGAGCTGCTTGCTTGTTCATCTACTGCAGGGAGGCCATGAGCTTCCTGAATAGTTACTACTAGTGCTTTCTTGGGGAAGTTGTAATCTACTGAGAAGCTGAGAGTGCCCAATTTTGCCTCTTCTGTGCCATCCGAAGGTGTGAAAGGAGAGGGTGTCTTGCTGCCGGTGGTGCTGCTGCTCAGACTGGGATCGGGGCTCAATCCTTGGCTGTAATCTGCCCTGAGAGGGAGCTGCTGCTCAAGGCGCTGTTGACTGGGACACACAAGTGGACGGGAGCCTTGAGTGGGTGATGGGCTGAGCAAACCATTTTCCGCTGCATCAACCAGCACTGTATTGTTATGAGCCCAGTCACTCCGGTAGTTGCCACTAGCTGCTCGCAGTTCACCTGCCCTGCGGGCAACACGTACAATTTTTTTGCTGTTGCTCAGGGTTTCTGGGTAAATACTGATACCCTTGAGCATGTGAATGAATTTGTATGGGGGGTCAGAACCCGGGTCACCACCATGCCCACTGCTCAGGCTCTTCTGGTACCGCCGATGGCAGCAGGTCCAAACAAAGACAGCCAGTGATACAGAAACAACCAAAACCCCGGCGCCAATGAAGCCGGCCAAAACAGGAGACACATCTGGAAGAGAAAAAAAAACAGAGACAACTTTTAAAATAACAAACCACTCAAGAATGTGATGCAAAGAGACAGAGCAGAAAAGCAGAAATGTTTGTATGAAGGGAGCAGTGTCTCCACCTGTTTAAAAAGAAACTGTGTGAAATACATAACACTTTAAACACTGAAAAAAAATAATAAAGAAACAAAACTAAAGGGCCAAGTGGCAATTTTAGCATTAACAGTCAGGGTTTGGCTGAGTGAAATGGGTGAAAAATGTTGTGTCAATAAATTTAAATTTTGTACACTGCCTTTCAGTGAAGCCATTTTACAGCAAAATAATATTAGCAGAATACAATTAGAAGTAAACAACACCAAGTTCCTTAGCAATTATAAAATATTCCAGAAGCTACAAGTTACAGTTTTTAACCAGGGTAATCTATTCCAGTCATCACCCTTAAATGACAGCTTTTAGACAGAGGAACACACAAGGAGATGCCAAGTGTTGGCCTAATTCAGTGACCTGCATTTTTATTCAGTAGCTTTCAAGAAATCGGTTGTGACTGCAGGCTCCGACTAGGGCAGCCAGGGTTGGCATCTCATGTTCTTCTTTGTGATCAAGCAGTCTGAATAAACATAGACCCCACACCCTAACAGTGCATTAGAGAATGAGGAGTGACAGCAGTACCTCCCACTAGCCAGAGATGGCACAGGAGATCAATCAGCATGGAAACAAGCAGCTGATAAGATACGTCCAACAAAACAGGACAACCTGAGCACCAAGGAATGTTCATAAGACAGGCATTACCCCTGGAGGGCACCAATACAGAGAGACAAAGAGTACAAAACTGGGCAGACAACAGACCCTGTTTCACAGAACTGACCTCATTTCCTACATTCCAGCACTGGCTGGCAGAATGGGGACTGGTGTTTATACAAATGGAATCAGTGAACCATAGAAAAGAGACGAAGAAATGAGCCAGCTAACAGGAATGGCACTGATGATTATCAAAATCTCTGCACAGTGAATGCTAACTGCTGTATTACTGGGGAGCAGAAAGCTGGATGAAACCAGCACTCTCTATATTGTCACTTTTGGCGTTCAATATGGAGAAAAACCAAACATTTTTACACAATATGGATTACCAAAGGATGAAGCAAGTTTTACTAAGTACTTATTCCAATAAATATAACAATACAAAAGCAGGCTGGGTTCTTTAATTTGCCTGTATTTTTAATTCTGTTTGGTAGCACGGAATACATTCATTCACAGGTATAAACCATCACATACAGGTAACATTTTTAGGCTTTGAAATGTAAGGCAGCATATCAGCTCTCTACCACGTAATACTAAGGCAGTTGCTTCACCTGCTTATACGTTCTCATTTGTAAAATGGGTTAGATAGATAGATAGATAGATAGATAATACTTTGGGGCAAATTAAAACTTTACAGAAGCTCAAAAATTATTTTATTATTAAAAGCATTTTATTTTATTTATATATATTCATGTAATTCGTAGTCTGAATCACAATCTGATTGTATGGATGGTTACCTACCAGGTAACGCCTGTGGTTGGTCTGCAAGTCGGCAAACATCTGCTACAGCGCCCTCTTGCAGTTGTGAGAAGCAGGGGGGGTGCAGTGAGTGTGTACGCCTGATAAGCCCAGAATTAGGGCGAAACATATTTCGCGTACACTTTGCATTATTTGACAGTAAACTATTCAACCATATATATATATACATATATATACTGTATATTATTTTTATATAGTAAAATATACATAATAAATACTGTCAACCAAACACACATAAGAACTGGCTTGGATAATAGAGAGCTGCTGCTGTCGCTGTCAATAACCAGGTTCTAGGTAGCATTAACATGTGGTCAAGATAGATTTGATAGATTAGAATATCATGACAAAGTTTATTTATTTCAGTAATTCCATTCAAAAAGTGAAACTTGTATATTAGATTCATTCATTACACACAGATTGATGTATTTCAAATGTTTATTTCTTTTAATTTTGATTATAACTGACAACTAAGACCCAAATTCAGTTCCTCGGAAAATTAGAATATTGTGAAAAAGTTCAATATTGAAGACACCTGGTGCCACACTCTAATCAGCTAATTAACTAAAAACACCTGCAAAAGCCTTTAAATGGTCTCTCAGTCTAGTTCTGTAGGCTACACAATCATGTGGAAGACTACGGACTTGACAGTTGTCCAAAGGACGACCATTGACACCTTGCACAAGGAGGGCAAGACACAAAAGGTCATTGCTAAAGAGGCTGGCTGTTCAAAGAGCTCTGTGTCCAAGCACATTAATAGAGAGGCGAAGGGAAGGACAAGATGTGGTAGAAAAAAGTGTACAAGCAATAGGGATAACCGCACCCTGGAGAGGATTGTGAAACAAAACCCATTCAAAACTGTGGAGGAGATTCACAAAGAGTGGACTGCAGCTGGAGTCAGTGCTTCAAGAACCACCACGCACAGACGTATGCAAGACATGGGTTTCAGCTGTCGCATTCCTTGTGTCAAGCCACTCTTGAACAAGAGACAGCTTCAGAAGCATCTCGTCTGGGCTAAAGACAAACTGCTGCTGAGTAGTCCAAAGTTATGTTCTCTGATGGAAGTAAATTTTGCATTTCCTTTGGAAATTAAGGTCCCAGAATCTGGAGGATGAGAGGATAGGCACAGAATCCACGTTGCTTGAGGTCCAGTGTAAAGTTTCCACAGACAGTGATGGTTTGAGGTGCAATGTCATCTGCTGGTGTTGGTCCATTGTGTTTTCTGAGGTCCAAGGTCAATGCAGCCATCTACCAGGAAGTTTTAGAGCACTTCATGTTTCCTGCTGCTAACGAACTTTATGGAAATGCAGATTTCATTTTCCAACAGGGCCTGGCACCTGGACACAGTGCCAAAACTACCAGTACCTAGTTTAAGGACCATGGTATCCCTGTTCTTGATTGGCCAGCAAACTCGCCTGACCTTAACCCCATAGAAAATCTATGGGGTATTGTGAAGAGGAAGATGCAATACGCCAGACCCAACAATTCAGAAGAGCTGAAGGCCACTATCGGAGCAACATGGGCTCTCATAACACCTGATCAGTGCCACAGACTGATCGACTCCATGTCACGCCGCATTGCTGCAGTAATCCAGGCCAAAGGAGCCCCAAGTAAATACTGAGTGCTGTACATGCTCATACTTTTCATTTTCATACCTTTCAGTTGGCCAACATTTTTAAAAATCCTTTTTTTGCACTGGTCATAATTGATATTCTAATTTTCCAAGATACTGAATTTGGGACTCTCATTAGTTGTCAGTTAAAATCATCAAAATGAAAATAAATAAACATTTGAAATACATCAGTCTGTGTGTAATGAATGAATCTAATATACAAGTTTCACTTTTTGAATGGAATTATTGAAATAAATCAGCTTTGTCATGATATTCTAATTTTATGACCGGCACCTGTATACAGTAGGTACTATTGCTACCTCGAAGTAAGGATACCAGGATTCATGTCCAGAGTTTTACCCGCATGGAGTTTGTAAGCTCTCTGTGGCTCCTTGTGGGTTTCTTCTGGGTGCTCCAATTTAAAGTCCAACAGGTTCGATGAAATGGTGTAGCCAAATTGGCCCTTGTGTGTATGTGTATGCATGTGCGTGTTTTCCCTGTTATGGACTGATGCCCTGTGCAGGTATTGTTCCTCTT